>NC_134849.1:43784591-44027091 GCF_965363235.1 Mytilus galloprovincialis
TTTGACTTTTTAATTATTATGCCAAGTCTGATAAATCAAATAAGTACTCTATTGCTTTCAGTACATGATAAGTTATATATTAAGGCATTTGAAAAGTATTTTTTTTGCAATATTTTAATTTTTAAAGCCCCAAATGTTGATAGTTGAAATTTTTCCATTTTAACATCAAAATTTTACACGCAAAGATGAGTATAGAACTTAACTTATTGTCTATGATATACATCCTATTGTCATGAAACTTTGTAAGCAGTGTTATAATTTATTAAGCTTTGGTCATACCAAGTTTTTTTAAGATTTGTCAACTCTTTCTATCCCATTAGGTCCGAGACCACAATTAACGTCCCTCGATTTTCGTTGTTCACAAATATAGTCCCTAGTGTTGACAGTGGGTTACTTGCCATTAATTTTTATACCCCTTCCAAATTCATTTCTCCATGTTTAATGCCTCAAATTGCAAGTAGGGGGTGAAATTACACTGTAAAAAAATTTGGGTCCAGAATTTTAAAGGAAAGTAGTGATTTGTCCAGGTGAAAAAGGTTGAAAAATAGCACTTCGGAAGCTGTCAAAAGATTTCAAGACGCCCTAAAGATAAAATTGTCCATATTTTGAGTTCGAGGCGATGAAGTTTTCTATAATTTTGATATAATTTGTCCCAAAAGTAGTACAACACACTGTAAAAGTTTCTTTGAGAAAGCGCAGGTGGGATTTTTTTTATTTACATTTATGTTCTAAAAGAAATGCACTACGAAATAATTGTGGTCTCGGACCAGCAGTCAAACATATTCCGACATTCATCCTGGACAGCAATTAATACACTTTAAGTAATCAACAATCAAATCAATTAATCAATCGAAGTTGATTGACTCTCCAATTGGGTTGGGGTTGCAGATAAGTGGAGTAGTCACGATCAATTAAGTAGAGGCAAAAGATAACAGAGGGACATTCAAACTTAACTAAAAAAGCCTTGGTTAAAAAAAATCAACAGAAAAACAAAAGAACACAAAACACAAAATAGAAAATTGTAGACTAATTATATATAAGCAAAACGAATCCAATCAACAACCGTGGACTCAGGTGTTCTTGGAAGGTTGGCAGATCCTGCTAGAGATGTGGCACCCTACGTGTTGTTCATGTTTACACATACACAGTAATAGGATTCATTCGGTAGATCACATTCGTCAATAGGGAGCAAGAAATTTTGGGAAACGGATTTCCATAATGGTCAACCAAATCGTAAATAATAACAATTCTTTTTTCAACAAATATGACGCGTACCCTCGCGATTCATACCATTGCGTTACATCATAATTTATATACACGTGTTATAGTCGTTTTTGTAATAAAAACTAATTAATTGTGTGTTTGCATTCATTTCTTTATTCGAAGTCAAGTTACGTTTACAAAATTAACAAATTGATAATTTGTGATTTTAGTTGAAGATACGATAAATCTATCTACCACACCAGAGGACATTTACGAATGGAGAAAATATTATATGTAAGTATGCACAATGAGGTGTAAAGAGTTGTTAGATCAAAATACTTACTAGGTTTTTAAATGGATTTTTTTAATCTTGCGTTCATATTTTGCACAATTTGCTGTTTAATATCATCTTTATTTGATTTTGTTATCTTTGTGTCAATGAATAAATATAAAATGTATTCGACTGAAGGATTTTTTTCAAATTTCAACAATGACAAATCATACATTTCATTTATGATCTCTACAAGGAGCATTAGTAACGAGTTAGACAAACAGTTCAAATGTGAGTTTCTTTGTTTTAAACATTTTTGTCAACAAATGAAGCTATAAAACCATTGTGTATACATGCCATTTTCTTTTTTTTATTGACACGTGTTTGATAAAGAATAAAGCGACCAAGTTCATATATATGTTTTTTATTTGAACACTTAATTATTTTATTTTCAGTACCTGTTTTAGAAAAGAGAAGAATTTGATTTCGAACACATTCAGAAAGTCGTAGCAAAGAACTTGATGACGATTGACTTTTTTCCCAATTTAGTTTTCATTGTCAAAGGAAATACTTTTAATTGAAATGAAAATATAATCAATTTAAACGAAAATGAATATTTCCGAAACAAACTGCTCTAATGTAACTAGCTTTGGACATGAATTGAATGAATTTTCGGCATCTCGTTTATTGGCAGATACCCTAATAATGGTACTCTATCTGCCTATCTGCTTTGAGTTGTGTAATTTATATTTCTTACTTTCAAAACAGGAAAAGTAATTCATGTAACTTTGGTGTGGGAATGTTATCAGTGGTTGATTAAACAGCTTGTGTTTTCGGGTCGTCATGTTTCATTTGCCTTCAATACTAACCCTGTTGATTTTAATGGAGTCTCACTTTGCAAGTTTATGTTAGGAAGTAACATGTTTTTGGCAAACATATCTGGATTTTGTCTCCTTACTGTGGTTTTTAACAGGCATGTAATTATCTGTAGATCACAGTATTTTCAAAACCACCCGAACCATTTTAAAGGTTTAAGAAAATACTAGCTGCAAGCATGTTAATTCTTAACATTTTCTCGGGTCTGTTTTACATATACTACGGAGAAACAAAAATTGCCGCTACTTTCCAGAACTCAGCCGTGTCAGGACATATGTGTGGGGTTTCAGTAATATCTGAAAATGAGTCCTTCTTTCAAGTATTTCAAATTGTTGTTTTAACATTTTATACAATTGAATTTCTCGTTTTAATTGTAATGCAAAAATGCATTTTACTCAAAATATGCTATTTCAATAGTAGATACCAATACAAAAAAGTTGCCCATAAAAAAATGGAAAACAAAACCAGGAATACTGTCACTACCGAAGTTTATGCAGACAAAGATTTTTCAGTTATCAACTCAGATACGCTGATTTGCAGTTCATGTGTCGAATTCAAAAATAAAACAAAATGTGAAACTGGTGAAAAAGCAATGAAATCAGCTTGTCAAATTATGTCAGATATCGAAATAAGCAATTCGGAAAACGTAATTTTATGTGACGAGACTCCAAAAAAGGCCAAATATTCTAGAAAAAAAAATTTAAACTAATCTTTGTTTTACAAATAACAATACCGATTTTGTTTGCTGGTTCCGTATTTCCTAGAGCGATAATGAGGATTCGAGAATCATATGAGAAAAACTTTTGGAGGGACATGAATAAAACTGAGTATGTTTTATATACCGTCCTTTATATAGATATTTGTTGAGCAGCGTTTTGAAACCAATAGTGATTTCGTATTGGCGTATGCTCGATGCAAGCAAACGCCTTTTTTACAAATGTAGATATACTAGTCAACAAAAGAAACGATACACGACTTAACAATTAAATTTATCAAAAACTATATGATAATGAAAATCAAAACCGGAAAGTAACTAAATTCCGTGTACACGATCATAGGGTGCAAATTATTTTTGCGGAAAGTTCGACACAAAATCGACACACAATTCTCAAATTTGTTTAAAAATATTCAATATGCTAATCAAGTTATGTTCATATTGTAACTAATGTGTTGAAATTTAGTTTTTTTTAATTTTTGGTAAAAAGAAGTCATTTTTTGAAATCTCATAAAAATGCAAAAAAAGGAAAAAAATGTTTTTGTCTCAAATCAACGTTTAAGATATGAAAACAACACCCTATTAATTTGGAACCTCTCGGATTAGTTTTAAGATTGTTAACGTGTTTTTTTAATGTCACCTTACACATACTGTCAATGGTAAATCAATTGATAATGTTTACATTTTAACGATTTCTTGTGGGGTCGAACTTTGCTTAATAGATAAACAAAGAAACTGTATGATTTTGAAAAAAGAGTTGATGGCAAACATTGTCTTTATCTTGAAATGAGAGGTTGACATTATTAGTTGGAATTTCTGTTTTTAAAATTGTCGTTTTATGTTAATTTTGTCAAAAGATTTAAATTTCGCCAAATGACGTCATAAAAGTAGTAAAAAAAAATTTCAACGGATTTATTCATTTGTATTTCCATGGTCATTAAACATTACTACCTTCAATATTGGTCCTATAAACGGAAAACTTCATCTTTAATTTGATAAAAAAAAAAAAGTCGTGTATCGTTTCTTTTGTTGACTACTACATTAAATCAAAGAAGTTTATTGTCACTAAGTTTTAAAAAACAACATTACACTTTTCAGATTTTGTAAATTTTCTTAATAAATGCCTAACCTGGATATATATATATCTATATTTATTTCTTTTCTTGATTCGACTTTTCTATAATTATTATGATATTTTACTAATTATATGAGAAACATAGTTTTATTCTATTTCCACATTTTACACATGTTTTCCATCAATTTAGAATCAAATAATGCCTCTACAAATACATTTGTTTTGTACGTATACTATGAAATATTTTTATAATTTTTTGAAACCGTAATGCATTTAGACAGTTTAAAATGTACATATCCATGCCGTTTCGTAGAAAGTTTAAAGTCATGACAATATTAGACTTAATAAGGACATGTAGTTGTGTTGCAAAAACGCAGATAGTGTAGGTATACAACCCCAAATTCATAGCCAAATTGTTTTCTATGTTAGACTCACAAATTTCAACCATTAATGTCAACTTTGTCTAAAGTTGAAAAAAGTGACAGCTATTCCATATCAAACCTATATCTTATCCTGAATTGTACTTAATTTCAACATATCTTTAATGCATATAAGAGCATACTGGTTCCTAGTAGTATGATGGTACAAAAATCTATACATCAACGATAATCTATAAATATCTTTACGAAGCTTGATTGAGATGTAGATTCACTCAAATACCGGTCATTGTTATTTTTTCCTCATTTACACAAATGAATGTCAGGGATTCGGAATATGGCATTTATCTTTATAGATTATTGTTGATCATCTTAACAAGACTGATTTTCTCCCTTGAGCCAGTACGAAGAATGTGAGAAAACCAATCGAGTTGAGATTACCAATGATAGTCTGTTTTATTACTTTTTTACCTATTACGGAGTTGTCAGTTTCATGTCAATTTCAAAACGGAAAGTCCATAAACACATGGCAAATGACAGTGTTCCCACTGTTGAGACACACTGGTGAAACGTTTCTAAATTAATAATGCTAGTTATTGATCACTTCCCATTTCTAACAATGTAATACATTTAGGTCGATAACATGTTAAGCAAGAAATCATCTTAGTTACCTTAGCTGTAATCCTACAAAAAATGAGAAGACATGTTTAATGACGTGTTTCAAATGGATATTTTCTTTGAATGAACACTGTCGAATTGTTGTTGTTAATTTTTTTTCTTAGAAAACAAATTTTTTTATTGATCCAGTCAAAGTTTATTCCGAATTTTCTTATATCTATTAATAATCTTTTAATATAATATAGCTTTATACAGATAATTTACATTTAGCTAAGGAAATACATATTCTAATGAGAAAGTACACATATACTGGTGTTTATATTAGCTTTTTCACTTTTTTTCAATTATCTTTTTCTGAATCAACTGAACTCTTATTATAAGTGTCAAGGGAAAACAAAATATAGCAAATGGACATGTTTCTGGCTTTTATATAGATTAGACCGTTGGGTTTTCCGTTTGAATGGGTTTACACTAGTAATTTCTTTGGACCTTTTATTGCTTGCTGTTCGATGTGAGCCAAGACTTCATGTTAAAAAATGTACCTTGACCTATAATTGTTTACTTTTATAAATTGTGACTTGGATGGAGAGTTGTCTCATTAGCACGCATACCACATCTTCCTATATCTATTTAAAATTAGATTTCGAAGAACGAACAACATGAACAACGACGAAAAGAGAGAGTCGACATAATATACTTTAACAAACTAAAGAATTAACAACACTAACTCTACCAAAAGCTAAGGGGTTTTCAAAGGTGACCAGGAAAAGTAAGCAGAGTCACCTACACATTGCCCCAATCGTGGTTCGTTGTTCAGTCTACGGGATCTACATATAAAATCAAAATTTATTACTACGTAAATGTTTTCTGTTATAAATCATTATGGTACATAATATATTTCTATTTATTCAAATAACAATTTATCATCATGATTAATATTCGAAGACCTAATTCTGCATTTTATAATGTTTACGGTTTAAATAAAAGATATTTCAGAACAGGAAATATTGTATAATATTAAACCAAACCAAGCATATACTTGTAGTTGATAACCTTGTGTATGTGTATGTGTTAAAATTAAAAACCAAACTGAAACAAGGAAGAAAATGATGATTGGTTATCTTTTGAATGCAATCAAATTAACTTGATAAAGAGATTAACATATGGGAGCGTACAATAACCGACACATATGAATATCCTAATGACATGAATGATAAAGTATGCATACAATGTTGTTGTTATAACTTACACTTTTATTTTCAATTATTGTTTTATTAACTAACAACTCAAAGAATGTGTTAAAGGGTGGCAGATGATACTTAAGAGACATTCAAACTCATAAGTCTAAGATACACGGACTTCGTCATTTGCAGCGAATTTCAATGAGTGTGTAGGCAAAGGTAATATATTTGATTAGCTTGCTTGCTAGCTAAACCGTGAAGTCATTGTTAGGTTAGGTAACCTACCCCCTTTTAGAGATGACTAGTTCGACAGATAACCAATCTACAGTGGAGATCACTTCTAACCTCTCATTAAATCTGTCAGAATCTGTCAGGAGAATTGTTCTATGACAGTACGTAGAACTGTCAGCCTGACACCTTTTAGTCTAGAACAGTTCTAACCTAGAACTGATTTGGTCAGTTCTACCTAGAACTGATTTGGACAGTTCTACTTAGAACTGATCCTGACAGTTCTACCCTAGAACAGTTTTAGACAGTTCTAGCTAGAACTGATCAGTTCTACTTCTAGAACAGTTCTACGGTTAGAATTGATTACAAATTCTACGGCTAGAATTAATTGATTTATAAATTCTACTGCTAGAATTGATTTATAAATTCTACGGCTAAAATTGATTTATAAATTTTACGGCTAGAATTGATTTATAAATTTTAAGAACTCTTTGTCTAAATATAAAGGCTTCGGCAAAGTAGCGATTAATATTATATAGAGATTTGCTATTTAGCCGGTTTTATTTCAGATTTTTAATCGCCGGACAAGAGAACATGTTTAACCCCGCCATATTCTGCATGTATGTGCCTGTTCCAAGTCAGGAGCCTGTAATTCAGTGATTTTCTTTTGTTGTTGTGTTACATAATATTCAAATTATTTGTTTTTCTTTCATTTTTTGTACATAAATTAGGCCGTTATGGGGGGGGGGGGGGGGGCATTATTATTTAAATTGTTTTACATTTGCATTCCGGGAGTCATGATGGCTAGTTATCACATAACAAAATTATCTGACCTCATAAACCAAATGTAATAACTTGTTTCCCAATCCACAAATGTGATATCTGTTTACGAGTAGTTTTCATACCTCGGACGGACCTGTTTAACAAAAATCTTTTGACCGCATCAATCTCAACTGACATTATTATAGTGCCAGCATGCAGGGGCAGATCCAGCCATTTTAAAAAAAGGGGGGGTCCCAACCCAGAGTAAAGGGGGGTTCCAACTATATGCTCCCATTCAAATGCATTGATCGTCCCAAAAAAGGGGGGTTCGAACCCCTGGACCCCCCCCCCCTCCCTGGATCTGCCAATGAGCAAGTCCTCTTTTTATTCAAAATATTGAATCATAAACAAATATCAGTAGTTTTCATACTTCAGACTGAGTCGTGTAATAAAATCTGTTGACCGCATCAACCAAAACTTACCACATTTGCTTTTTTTTTTATATAAATCTATATAGCTTCACAGTAATTCAGTTATAATTTTAGTTCAAGAGGGACTGTAGTATATAAATAACTGCAATATTGGAAATCATTGACCACAATTTTTTTTCGCATCAATTGAGAGTGCCAGCATTTCCTATTTTTATTCAAAATATCGCATCAGAAACAAATATCAGTAGTTTTCATACCTCAGACTGACTCATGTAACAAAATTATTTGTCTGCATCAATCAAAACTGACCATATTTGACAACATCAACCAAAACTGACCATATTTGACCGCATTATCCAAAACTGACCATATTTGACCGCATCAACCAAAACTGACCATATTTGCTCTTTTTTATGTAACTCTTATAGTCGCATAGTAAATCTGTAATATTTTTATGTAAGGATGGATTGTATAATCATGATTAAACAATTGATAGAAATATTGGAACACAATGCTACCTAATTTCGTTTGCATCAATTGAGAGTGCCAGCATGTCCTCTTTTTATTCAAAATATTGCATCCTTAAAAAATATCAGTAGTTTTCATACCTCAGACTGACTGGTATAACAACTCTATATGTCCGCATCAACCAAAACTGACCATATTTGCACTTTATTATATACATGATGTAAATATTTATAGCCGCAAAGTAAATTACTTATATTTTTATATCAGGATGGATTGTTTAATATAAATGAAAGCAATATTGGAAAACAAAATTATGCTCGCATCAGTTTATAGTGCCAGCATGTCCTCTTTTTAATCAAAATTTTGAATCGTAAACTAATTTCAGTAGTTTTGATATCTCAGACTGACTCATATAACAAAATTATTTGTCTGCATTAACCAAAACTGAACATATTTACACTTTATCATGTAAATATATATCATGTACATGTATATGGCCTCATTGTAAACCAATAATATTTCTATGTCAGAACGGATGATAAAAATGACACCAACTTTGGAACACAATACACCTTATCGCTAATCCCGGCGGACCCGGCCGCTTGAACTTTTGAAGCATACAACAATCACTTTTCCATTGTGCCGTCAGATATTTTGTTTTATGACGTCAAAATTTTACGGAACATGTGTGGTATCCAGTAATGGCAGACAAATAGAGATAAGGTGTATTTATACCATATCTAAAAATTTAGCGCGCTGTTATTTCCTCTCTGTATCCATAATAATGAAACGTCACTAAAGTGACTTTTTTAGTCAGTAGTGTGTAATGGTTTTTTTTAAACAAGACTATTTAACGGCATCATCCAACACTCACATGACTGATGCATATACTTTATTTTAAAATAAAAAGTACATGTATGGGAAGTTCTCTTCTTGGAATAGTATACTGTTAATATAATTTGAAGAAGGCAAAGCAAAATGCATGATTTTGTTTGTAGCCTAAGGTCCATTCATATTCAGATCGAGTATGGGATATTTTTCTGAAGTTCCAGACTCCCAGATATCATTTATAATCGTAATGGATAAGTCCGGCTAAATTGACGAGATGGTGCAAATGTATATACTTTTTTTTACGTTATACAACACTTTTTCATTAATATCCCATAATTCATCCACTGTACAATTTTCGTTTGAACATTTGTCAAAACAGAATCTTAAATCATGAATGTAAATCCAAGGCAAACAAGGTAAATTACGATTAAAATTCCATGAATTAAATGCAGAGTTATATTTAGGAAGAGACTGTTAAAAACGGGGAACGAAGAAACGTAAACAATGATGTTTCATATGCAATCTTATAAAAATATTTCTCCGATGAGTTGAATAACCTTCTATCCACTTCGATATTTGTACATGTAACGTTGATCAGTAAAACATATAGAAAATCTGCTATTATATAGCAAAGTAATTGGAAGTGATTTTTTTCTTTTAAGGATGTTTGCTGCTCAGTTTCAAAATAAATAACTTTCCATAAAACTAGTATATATTGATAGGGGATTAATTGAGGAATCAAAAAAGCAAAAAAATATATAGGGGTCAATGTGCTTGTTTTCGAGATATTAGCCATTGGAATTTTGATTTTTCATAGCTTTATCATTGACCAGTTAAAGTTCTCAAAAATTATTAAAAAATAAATAAGATTTTATACGACTTTTGCAAATGGCTTATAATTATACATGTAAAAGATTTATAAAAAGAAAAATGGGGGTTCATGGGTAATTTTTTTTAAGGCATTCAAATGGATAAAACCAGAGGATGTCGAAAATCTGACAAAAATTCGAAAACATGACAAGCAAACATCCTTAAATTCTAAAGTGCCCTTACTGTAGTGACGTCATTTAGAACTGTTCTACAGTCCTGACTGATTTAATCAGTTCTGCTGACAGTTCTACGGTTAGAACTGATTTGGGCAGTTCTACCTAGAACAGTTTTAGACAGTTCTACCCTAGAACTGATCCTGACAGTTCTACCTAGAACTGATTTAGTCAGTTTTACCTAGAACTGATTCTGACAGTTCTACTTAGAACAGTTCTAGGTAGAACTGTTCTAGGACATGTTAGAACAGTTCTATGACAGATTATTCTGACAGTTCTAATGAGAGGTTAGAAGTGATCTCCACTGTATCTGTCTGTAGTACTAGGCTACTTCGAAAGGAGGGTAGTATACCTTACATAACAATGACTTCACGGTTTAGCTAACAAGCAAGCTAACCATTGTAATTACCTTTAGCTACACACTCATTGAAATTGGCTGTAAAAAGTCAAATAACGATGCAAGTACAGCACATAACAACATGTAGCACTGCGTACTACGTAACGACACAATAAGGATTTTGAGGACGGCAAGAAAGTTTGACATCATAATTTTTTATCATAAGTTTTGATCAATGAACAACTGATATCAAAGAGAACCACACGTTGATGAGATAAACTTCCTACCACTGCATCGAGTAAAGCATTTTAAAACATTTAAAATTAAACTGTCGAGAGTGGATACACATTAAAGTACACGAGATCTAGAAGAAGAGTTTGTTACTTTACATATAAAATAGATGATGTACAGACAAACTTAATTCAATTTTGTAGTTATCTTTAGAATGTTGTGTACTTTATATCAAACGCCATAAGACACAATCGTCTTTTCATGACGTCACAATATGAAATTAAAAAAAAAGAAACATTGAGAAATAGAAATATTCAACAAATCAGGACAAGGATAACTCGTCTTAGAATACTGTATATGTTTACGTCATCACCTAGTTTTCTTTGTTGCGTTTGAACACTGTTGTTTGTCTTTTGGTCGTTTTTTTTTTTTTTGTCATGGAAATTATCATTGATCAATTCGTTTTCAGATTTCGAGTTTGACTCTCCCTATGGTATTTTTCGAATCTCTTTTACTATATTCCTTGTCTATAAAATTTATTACGTGTCTTACATGTCGATGTCATGACTAGTACTAAAAAAGGAATATTTTGTAACTGTGTTATGATCATTTAATAGTGTATAGCCTTTATTTATAGGTGCAACTCTAAATGGTTTTTACTTTATTCCGCAATTGAACTTGGGTAACTTTACATTAAGATAACAAATATACTATTCTATTTTTATAGTACAGTATTTATAATAATGACACGTGTTAAAAGATGATCGGTATCAACAACCCCGGAAAACTATTCCAAAATGTATTTTTTTCCTTCTACTTCCTTCAATAGTCTCATTTAAGGTAGATGAGTAGTCTAAATTAAAATCCATAGGCATTTTAGATACTTTGGCAAAGCGTAGTTCATATCATACTTAAAAAACAATGATATAAAGTTTGGGTCACCAGGTTTTTTTCACGCTACATGGTGTGCAAAACTGCAATATTTTGTAACGATTATGCATGAAACACCAATCACATTTGATAAATGAAAACTTCATCAAAGAATTTCCAAATAGGATTTGAGAAGATAGCTCTAATAATAAGCTTTCAGATACGATAAAGGAAAAAATTGGGTCACAAGACTCGTGTTCTTGCTACATGATAGAATAGTAAAATTCACAATATATCCTATTAAGACGTTACTTTTTTATAGTTATATCCCCTTATGTTACAAAGTTGAAAATGATAATTCAAACAAAAATAGTCTGTTGTTTGTTAGATACGTGTACAGCTGTAAATATGAAAAATAATTATATTTCAGCATGACAAATTTCAATCATGAAGTAAATAATATTCTCGAAATTAGGATAGAAGTTGCCTTCAATTGCTTAGTCTGTGTTTTCGGTTACTTCCAAAAAGATTGGTAAAAGTCAGAGTTCGAATGATATCTGGCAGTAGATATTAGTAAGACATATACTATTGATGGTCATTTGTCGAATGTAAATTGAATTAGAGTCCTAAAAGATGCCACAAAAAACAATAATCTCGACATTTGAACATTTCATTAAAGATCACGATCGATTGTAATCGACACTTACGAAAGAGGAAATCCTTGATAATATAAGGTATGTTCTATAATCCTCTGGAATTTTAACCAAAGATGAAGAACTTGATGATCCATCACTTATTGGATGCCTAAACTACACAAATGTTCCTACAAACAACAGTATATTGCTGGGTCTTCAAGTTTTCCACGAAACCTATTTCTAAATTATGATAATCCATTTTATCAGCAATATCAATAAATCAAAGCCGGGCTTCAAAATTATTGTTTAAGTATCTATTCTAGAGGTGACGTACATCGGAAATGGATACTAAAAATAATCCAATCTTACGCCCCCTTTTCAAGAATTTTACCTACCAAATAAGACATAGTCTAATATAAATTTCCTGCCCATTACATGTACCACTAAGCGATATCCGATTAAAATATGCTGGTAGTTTTCTTTTTATATTGGTGAAACCATTGTAAACTGATAAAGTTACATTTGATATGATAAAACTAGGACAGTCCTACTCATAAATCGAAAATAAACTGACAACGCCATGTCTAAAGGGAAAAGACAATCAGACAAATACATGAAATAATTGAACACAAAATACAACATAGAAAACTAAAGCTCAGCAACATTAACCCCACTTAAAACTGGGGGTGATCTCAAATGCCCCGGAAGGGTAAGCAGATCCTACTCCACATGCGGCACCCGTCGTGTGGCTCATGTTTTTACAAACCCGATAAACAGTCTAATTCGGTAGGTCAAATTCATGAAAGGAGACAGGACATGTGGTTACAACATAAGGAACTTATCCGATATCATCTGTGAAACGGTTATTCCATAACCATGATATCGGTCAACTAACTCGTGGTGGGGTCCGTAAAATTACGAAGGGATGATTTCAACGTAAACATTTGGAACTTTTGGTTAAATAACTTTCTTGTGAGCAGCAACCCTCTATCAAGGAAATCATGATAGAAAATACAAGCCCGGGAATATCGTATCAATTGGGAGATTTAAAATCAGTCTGCAGGCGCTGCTGGAATGTTGCTACATAGAAATGGAAAGTTCACAATTGGGAAGCTGAAATTATCTCTTTTGTCGTAAAGTTTTGATTTCAACCGACCCTCAATGTCAATTTCTAGATGTAAGTCCATATATTAGGCAGACTTAACTGTATCTGTTGTAAACTTTATCTCTAGTTCGATGGCATAGATCCGCTCAACAAAGTTCGAATTGTTTAGTGAGAGAACATCATCTATATAGCGGAAAGTAAAGTTAAAGGATAAAGTTACATTTGATCATCAGTAAATCATCAGTATAGACATCAGAGTATAAAGAGACAAAAACAATTCATGAAGGGATGCCGTAGATATGAAGACTATAAATAGGACAATCGTTATGTAAAAGAGAAACGAAATCGCTATCGAAATCAAACTAACAACGCAGTGCCTAAAACAGAAAAAAAACACGAACAGTAAACAAAACACAAAATAGAAATCCAAAGATGGACCAACACAAACACCACCAAAAACTAGGGATTATCTAAGTTGCTCAGGAAGGGTACGACGATCTAGATCCATGGTTGGCACCCGTAAAGATGAAACTTTGTCTTAATAAAATAACATTATACCAAGGAGAACAGAATGCATATAACAGTAGACACAAGACTGCAGAATCAAACACGGGACAACTATAAACCCTGTTATATGTATACTTAAGGGTCAATTCCTTTTTAATGTCTTTGTCATTAATGTTCCTGTCTCGTTGAAATATCTCCTGAACCATTTAATTAATATCTAAATATATATGCGACACGCTTGCACTTCGACACAGGAAAATAATTTGATTTATTCTCAGCAGATTTAATCATGTAAAATCTATTAAATACATTTTGATAAAATATTTAATTGTAAAATTTATGAAATTCTACAGACTATAACTTAATTATTGGTTTATAAAAAATTAGAATGTTGAATAATGGTAAGCTACGTTAAATCCATTTGATTGGTGACTTGATAAATAACCTATAACTTAAGTATGAACGATGATATTATACGGTACGACAAAAACGTTTGAAGTGTTATACACTATCAATACCATTTAAATGTAAACTCACAAACATACTTAACTTCGAGGAAAAATCAAAACGGAAAGATTCTAATCAAATGGCAAAATTAAAAGCTCAAACACATCAAACGAATGGATAAAAACTGTCATATTCCTGACTTGGTACAGGCATTTTCTTATGTAGAAAATGGTTAATTGAACCTGGTTTAATAGGTAAGCGTTAAACCTCTCACGTGTACGACAGTGACTTGACTTAAGCTGACAGCATATAACCCTTCAATTCAGTAATCAATATATTATTTCAAGTATATTTTTGACTCATCCAATTTTTCTATTAATAACACAAAAACAAAATAAATAAAAGCACAATCGTTATTTTCATTCTCCTCTCTATATTCATAACAAGCTTACATAAGGAAAATTTATGAAAACATGCATCTGTACATGAAAACAATCTTATGTCGTTATGAAATATTCAATATTGTACTAATAATTCAGTTTATCACTGGAACATGTGATTGATGTTATTCCTCCTGAAACCTACAAGAAGGTCTTTCATGGGGAAATTATGCGCAAATCTCAGCGGATTCTTCCTCTGGCAACCTACAAGAAGGTCTTCCATGGGCAAATTAAGATCGCAAATCTCAGCGGATTCTTCTCCTGGTAACCTACAAGAGGGTCTTCCATGAGAAAATTTAGAGCGCAAATTTCAGCGGATTCTTCCTCTGGCAATCTACAAGAAGGTCTTCAATGGGCAAATTCAAAGCTTAAATCCCAGCGGAGTCTATGACAAAATCGGAAAGTATTGATATATATCATAGCCGATATACTTGATCATTTGATCACAAATGACCACGAATGAATGGACAATAGTTAGCATTCTTGACGTGTAAAGCAGAATCTGCGAAAGCTAACAACATCAAATATTAGAAAAAATATACCAGTATTTTAGGCGACAATAGCTTGTTTTATTTCTTTTAGTACACATAGTTAAGGTATACTTTTTTTTTTACCAAAATTATGTATCAAATTTCGATCAGTGATTTTTGTTTGAAGCGTGTATTGAAACGTTGGAAATTGAATGATAATTAAAATTATTAAATAAATCTTATTTAAAAAATTCAGGCACAAATGGCGGATTATGGAATACTGTGGATATAGCGGTCTACACCTTTCAAAAAAAGAATCAAAATGACAATTGAAAAAAAACTATTCTATCCGTTCGAACTTTATATGGTCTCAACAATTTCTACAACATAGTTATTTGCATGAAGACCTAAAGTCCGTGTCGAAAATCAAATATATGACAGGATTTACAGCAGTATTTAAAAGATATCCTCTGTAAAAACATAAAGCTATGAAGTATTCCTCATCTGTTAACTCATCCCAGAAATTAGATATAACAGATCCTGCAATCATCAGGGCAAATCTAGGGAGATAAGAAATACAAGATAAAATCGCTATAAGGAAAAACATTATAAAGAATCGATGTTTGTGCATTATTCGACATAGGATTTGAACAGTTTTTGATTTCCGCCTTGTACGGATTTCAGCGGGAACAGTTGATTTGTTTTCCTTGATTGTTGGTTCTCCCTCATTAGTCTGTTGATGGTTGCTTGTCGTTGTTGAATCAAGATTTGTGCTGCAAGATTCAGCATCAGTGTAAGTTGATCCATCTGGGTTGTTTTTATTTCCTAAACCCTGTTGTACATTGACGTTTTGTCTATAATTATTTCTCTTTCTAACAGATTCTTTCTTATAAATGATACGAAGTATTACAGAATATAATGAAATGAGTGCAAAAATCCCACACAAACTTGTCAACAACAATGTAACTGAATAACCAAGTAGCAAATTTCGGTTCACATTTGGAACAGCTCCGCAATTATACCCCGTAATTGTTCTATTGTTGTATTCCAATGGAACCTCAGCTTCGCCATAGAAAAACAAACACGGTGTTGATATAATTATAGATCCAATGATGATTGCTGTAATTGTCAGTCGTTTACTTCTTAGGCTCATGGAAGAGTTTAATAGTCGACTAACCTTGATATACCGTTGCACAGCAATTGCTAATAACAACAGAGCCGAAATTAAGGCAATTGAATGATTTAAACTCCAGATCAATTTACATATCAAGTCATTTCGAAAATTTAAAGGATTGAAATTCAATGAAATGAGAAATGATGCGCCAGTACTACATGTTATAATATCAACAAAAGCTAAACATGGAATGAAATATCTGTCGTCCGTTTTTGATTTAAGTTTGAATGTATAAACGTACAAAACTAAGCCATTTCCAGCGAGGCTGGCGAATAGAAACGCAAATAACAGTACAGTGTTTGGTATTAATAACTTAATCATAGCATTGTTAAGTTCCTTCAGATAAATGTTGCTGTGGCTTTCGTTTGAAAAATACATCCTTATTGTTGGAATCTAGAGATCTGAAATACAAAGTACATATTGCTCTTGTTAAAATATTGTTTCAAGCAAATTTGATGGCAATTACTTGATTTATTACAGTTAGTGTTAATAGCTGCATGTTTATTATATTGCTGTTCCATTTAAACCATAAAACCATATATTTCAAACTTATATATTTTACATTTTTTTATTATCCAAAACAAGCACGTGGTCATGTCTGCATTATGCATGCTTCATTGAGAAAGATGTCACTATAAACATACAATCAAATCTGCTTTAGAGGCCACCTGTATTAAGCAAAACCCTGTGTTTAAAGACCACCAATTTTAAATCCCTCTGTAGTACATTTTATATAAATAACCTGTATCAAAAGACCTATTTTCTTAAGAGACCACTTTCTTGCTCTCCCTTAAGGTGTCTCTTAACAAAGGTTTGACTGTAGTTTTATTTTAAAGTTGGACAACAAGCCACTTTTTTTACACGATTTCATTTCAAAAATTGTATTTTCGTCCATATCACTTCTTTGATTTTTTAAAGTACTATAAAATTATTACCATTTTAGGATTACAAGTGTCCTTGCTGTCTCATTACTAATTTTCATTATTTTGTATCTTCTTTTTGACATTCAAAGTTTAATTTCTGTATACATCTTTAAAGATAGGAGGATTTCTGTTAAATATATAGGAACTTACCTTTTCAGCTCAAGTTTTAATCGTTTGCTTCTCAATAGTCAACTGATCTTAATATGCCGTTTTTCGTTTGTTATCTATGTTTCAATTCAGTAGCTCTTCTTCGTAGAGAGACTGTCGTGATCATTTCATAGATTTTAATGGACGGTCCTTTAAAAGCAGGAAACCTCTATACAACTGAGATAATTGACAACGATTAGATTTATGTTTCCTGTACTTCCTTTTTAAATTTTATGTTAAAAAACAAAATGTCAGTTTTCTACCCTTTAATCGTTATGCACTGTCGTCTATTATCATATGTTAAGAAAAGAAAATGTCAGTTTTTTACCCGTTAATGTTATGTACTGTCGTCTATTATCCTATGTTAAAAAAAGAAAATGTCAATTTTTTATCCTTTATCGTTATGTACTGTCGTCTATTATCCTATGTTAAAAAAAGAAAATGTCAATTTTTTATCCTTTATCGTTATGCACTGTCGTCTATTATCCTATGTTAAGAAAAGAAAATATCAGTTTTTTACCTTTTATCGTTATGTAGTGTCGTCTATTATCCTATGTTAAAAAAAGAAAATGTCAATTTTTTATCCTTTATCGTTATGTACTGTCGTCTATTATCCTATGTTAAGAAAAGAAAATATCAGTTTTTTACCCTTTATTGTTATGTACTGTCGTCTATTATCCTATGTTAAAAAAATAAAATGTCAGTTTTTTACCTTTTATCGTTATGTAGTGTCGTCTATTATCCTATGTTAAAAAAAGAAAATGTCAGTTTTTTACCTTTTATCGTTATGTACTGTCGTCTATTATCCTGTGTTAAAAAAAGAAAATGTCAGTTTTTTACCCTTTATTGTTATGTACTGTCGTCTATTATCCTATGTTAAAAAAATAAAATGTCAGTTTTTTACCTTTTATCGTTATGTAGTGTCGTCTATTATCCTATGTTAAAAAAAGAAAATGTCAGTTTTTTACCTTTTATCGTTATGTACTGTTGACTATTATCCTATGTTAAAAAAAGAAAATGTAAGTGTTTTAACTTTTATATTTATGTACTGTCGTCTTTTATTCTATGTTTTAAAAAAATGTCAGTTTTTTACCCTTCATCGTTATGTATTGTCGTCTATTATCCTGTGTTAAAAAAAGAAAATGTCAGTTTTTTACCCTTCATCGTTATGTACTGTCGTCTATTATCCTGTGTTAAAAAAATGTCAGTTTTTTACCCTTAATCATTCTGTACTGTCGTTATTTATCCTATGTTAAAAAAAGAAAATGTCAGTTTTTTACCCTTTATCGTTATGTATTGGCGTCTATTATCCTATGTTAAGAAAGAAAAAATCAGTTTTTTACACTTTATCGTTATGTATTGACGTCTATAATCATCATTATATTACCTGTTGTACATGTAATAATTTGATGTCATGGATTATGTGATGTAGTTTTGACTAAGCTGTTTGGGCTTTACTCATTGTTGAAGTGCGATGACATATAGTTAAAAATGTCTGTGCCCTTTGGTCTTTTGTTGAGAGTTGTTTAATTTTCAATCATACCATATTTTCCTTTTATATTTTCAACAGATTTGAACTAAATAAAGGAAAGAGTCAGGTACATTTCGTTCCCATTTGTTTATGTTTCTGTACACAAGTGTTAATTTTAGTCTAATTCTTTGATAACATATGATTAACTAGCAATTGACACAAATCAAAAGTTTCATATCAGTACTTACTTCTCATGAAAAAAAATTATGCAATATCCATTGATATCAAGGCCACTTTTCAGGATATATTTCTATCACAAAATACGGGATTTGTATATAAAATTTAAACAAAACAGTGATAAACTTGTGATTTTAGGTTGCATGTGCAGCAGGTTAAGCTTACCCTTCCGCAGCACCCGAGATCACCCCAAGTTATGTTAGGGTACATGTTGCTCGGTCTTTTGTCTTCAATGTTATTTTGTGTACTGTTGTTTGTCGGTTCGTCTAATTTAGCAATGTCAGTTTATTTTCAACTTAAAGTTTGAATATCCCTTTGTATGCGTTGCCCCTCTTTAACATGTTTAACATCAATTATATGGTCATTTTTATAAATTTCCTGTTACAAAACTTTGAATTTTTCGAAAAGGATTTTCGTATCCCATGAATAGAATACCTTAGCCGTATTTGACACAAGTCTTTGGAATTTTGGGGTCTTCAATGGTCTTCAACTAGAACTTGTTTTGATCTGAGCGTCACTGGTGAGTCTTGTGAAAACGAAACGCACGTATGGCGTTTTAAATTATAATCCGGGTACCTTTGATAAATATTTACATCCCTGGGTCGATGCCACTGCTGGTAGACGTTTCGTCCCTGAGGGTATCACCAGCCAAGTAGTCAGCACTTCGGTGTTCACGTGAATATCAATTATATGGTCATTTTTATAATTTTTTGTAACAAAACTTTGAATTTTTAGAAAAAGATTTTCTTATCCGAGGAATATATTATCTTAGCCGTATTTGGCACAATTTAAATACTGTAATTTGTGCATTTACGATATCAAATAGAAAATTCCGTTTGTCCAGAGATTACGACAGTATTTAAACAAACAAAGGTAGATGAAAAAAACTTTTACAAGTATTCTATGTATTTATTTTTTTTCGTGGGAAACAATTTTGTAGATTGAAGAAAACTTGATGTGGATACTTGATTCTATGTTTTTCCAAAATTCTGCATATACATGTAATCGTACAGCAATTTCGCAACTCGTTGAACATTTAAATTCATGTTCTCAATGTTCCCACTAAATCAACGAAACAAAATCCACAGTAGTTTAATACATCATAATAGATAACTGTTATTTTGTTGTTTACTTCGAGATTTTAACAAAACGTCATTTTACAAACTAAGCCGAATTGGATTGGCTATGTACTAAATATTTGTCTGTAATAGTGTTCTAGGTCGCCCCTAAGTACCAGACGTGTTTGGAACACATGGAAGTCCTTACACATGATCATTGACATTGTTAATCAACAGCCCAACGAGCAGGATGTTACAATATAAAAAAGGAAGATTTGGTGTAACTGGTTATCAAATAAATCTCCACCAGAGACCACATGACGTATTAGCTAGCAATTATTGATCTCCGTACGGCCTTCAATAATTAACATAGCCAATACCCTAGACTGGTTCCAGATTGCAATATTCAGTATGTTACACATATACCAATATAACTCATGAGAGGGTATGGCTTATAGCTAATACCTGGAACGTAGTACCGGGAACCAGGAAACCGATACCGTAAAATCAGCTGAAATGGTTAAGCCAGAGTCTTTGAACAAATGTCATTACAAATTTGGATTAAAAGTATACATTTTATTTTATTTTTATTTATTTACTATTTTTTGGGGGGGAGCAGATTTGAGTTATGTGTAGTCTTTTACCGTGCCGAGATGAATCTATATTATTAAACGTAGTGTTGGTCATTCAGATGAAAACGTGTAGGCATGTATGAGTTAACTGTCTAAACAATTAATGAATTATATATCAGTCAACATAAATTGTTTATCATAATAATTGCTGGATGAGGAAACCGCTACTTAATGACTACATTTTAAAAAAGAATCTTTCGAAAATATTGTGATTTATAAGTGCAATATAGACAATATTGCACCTTTGAAATCACAATATTTAATTTGATTTACATTCCATTGCACTACACAAAACGAAAGGACTTGTAAAAAAATAAATCGGACAAAAATTCAGGAAATCTGTATAGACTTTTTGTCTCACTTGTATTACATGCATAATGCTTCATTCCTTATTGAGCAATGTTCAATGAGTAAAAGTATAACAACAGTTATAAGATTTCTTTGCATATACAAATAACGCTGTATATGATGTATTTGTGTATGCCTCAGACACAAATGCTGGAAAGGATTTGGAATCCATATTTTTTTTAAATCATATCAAATAAATTTCATATTTCAAGAAACTATACGTATATTGTTTTTATACTGAAATTGATAAAAAATTAAAAATTAAAAAAAATATGTAACAAATATTGTTAAAAAAAAAAGTGTTTGGAATTTCCCTCTTGGGGTACCATTTTGGGGTATTCCCTATGACCGTAGAACAGGCGGTAGGACAATGACATTTTAAGGAATTAGAAAGAGAAAATGAAATTAATTAATAACATCTAATAAACATGGTATATAAATTACCAATTTGAAGACATAACAAGTTTAAATCCATAAAAGTTTGATCATTTTTACTACACGTTGTTGATGAAATACAGTAGTTCCGGTAAGAAGGCGGGGCTTATAGGTTAGTTGAGGTCATTGACGTATAAAGCTAGCGTTTATACGTATAGCTTTATATGTATAGTAAAATAGCTTATTGCAGTATAAATATGTTTATTTGTTTGTATTCAATTACAGAAAACGGAGTTTTGATAAAAAGCCATCATTGAATTAACTGTTAATACCAAAATCTTTCAATAGAAATGTTATCTCCCGGCTCAGTGTTTCTTATGTTTTTTATTGTTTTCAATGTTCATCATATCTGTTTTGAATTGGCCAACTAACTGTTTAGATGCGGGGTGCTAATGGGTGGTCTTTTTTTAGACGAATCGCGTTTTTGTCAAATAATATGCCTTTCAGCTTTTTAACCACTGGGTCGATGCCACGGGTTATGGACTTTTCATTCTCGTCAGAACCCTTGCATTGACATTTGATATTATACAAAATACTATTGACTTGACATATCAACGATATAAGGATGAGGCTTAGAAACGGAGCAATGCGAGGCACATTCGAGCTTTTCCCCGTGTCTTGCCGAATCCTTATACTGTCGGAAACAATAACAGGTTGAAAACCGAGCTTTTTTTCAAGAGGTCGTATGAATATTTAAATATAATTTCGGCAACTTGTATTTAAATATTCATGAGTAATAGTGATATCGGGTCAGTGACAGTATATGACATGGAAATATACAGTTAACTACTCAAATAGAACAAGTGCAGTATAAATTACTTTATAATATTTCAGTTGTTCTTACTACTGTGTTTTGGATTATGCCGGTATATAAGAATAATGTAGTACAAAAGCAGTTTAACTAATCCAATTATAAGCTGAGTAAATTGATATTTTTTCGTTTTTATAAATGTTGGCAACAATAATTTACGATTTTTAAATCTCTTAAATCTATTTAGAAGGCAAATTAAGGTTTCAAAAACCGACATATTTGCATTGAACATTGTTCAGCTCCAACAGTAGACTGGCAAGTGTCTTTTGACTTTATTTATTCTACCATCATACAAAACTAATATCATTCGACTATAAATTACAGATTATCAACAAGATATAAGATATTTTAACCTCAAGAAGTAGAATGTTAGATCGACACATCTTGATGTCTTTTTGTTAATCTTTCGAATACAAATATTTCGCCTCTGATTATGTTACTACAGACCTATGCGTAGAACACGAAATGGTTTAGGTGTTGTTACTCAGTTAAAATAAAACATTTGAAGACAATATTGGACTTCAAAGGATGATGTAACATATCATGAGCAGGCTGACACAGATATATAACGTATTGTTCAACCAATGTGTGATAGTCGTTCTTCATTATAATGTTGTATAGGGGTTTATACGTAGCCCACTCATGATTTTAAAGTAAGTATATTTTTTTTATAATACACGAATTTAACATATCAACTGAGATATGCATATGTCTTACGATTTGGGCAATAATGTTACTTTTCAGAAATGAGAAGTTGACAATTTAAAAATCACTCTGGTCAATAGATACGGAATTTATAGATCAAGATATGAAGCAGACCGTCTTGTTTTACGGCACTATTAATTTAAAGTTGAATAAGGCCGTGTTCACATCAAACGCCATGTACAGTAAACTTGGTTACAATTAGTTTTATGTACTGGACATTGGTTTCACATTAAATTTGTTCACATCCATACACCTTGTTTAATTACCTGTACATAAGATTTGTTCACACTTGTAAACTCTATTTCATTTAAATGTTCATTACGTAGAACCGAATGCAAAGTTTTCTAGCAGTAAGGGAACGACCATTTGACTTCAAATCAGCGCGAGGGGGGGGGGGGGGTTGGATCGATGGAAATATTCCGAACCCCAGTTGGATAAAAAAAAAAAAGGTCCTACAGATGATACAAAAATATTCTAAATCAAGAGTTTCCCAAAATATTATAGTGTTAAATGTTGAAAAAAAGATTGATGACCAGCATCGAAAAAAAAGGGAATAAAACGTTTGCGCGGAAAAATTTCTTGCTCAGATAAATTAGCAAAATACCCCCCCCCCCCTCCCCCTCTTTTTAAGTTAAGTGGTTGCTTCTTTATGAAAGCCATTTTGAGGATTTGCAGTAGTTTAAAAATAATAAAAATGTCTCGATTAAGCATTAGAAAACGTAGGCTGCAGCAGCATGCTTACAGGCAAAGAATATATATTTTTATTCTCATAAAGGCAATGCATTCAATTTACATCGGTACCGAGATTGAAGGAAACGAAGGAATGATATATATTAGGGATTACTATATTCCTATCTTTTCCGTTTGTTTCAAATGGTATTTCTTCTCCAAGAAGTATTTGCCAATGGGAGGTGGTAATGTTGGTTTTTTTTTAGTTTTAAGGGTAATTTAACGGATCCGAGATACATGTACTAGACAAACAATACATTTACCTCACACTTTTTAAGTAAAACCTTTATGAGTGAATCGTTGTTTGAGTAAAGACCAGTGGCAAACATTTCTGTGCAAGTCAAGTCGATTCGGAAAGACCTTAATTTTCAAATGAATTATGTTTTCGGCAATGATGCTGCTTTGAGTCTTGATAAGGGCTTAACAAAGCTACGTTAAGTTTAAAAAAAAAACAAATAAATATATCAAGTTTAGACAAATATTTTTGTAAAGAACTTTATTAATAATTGTTATAAATATCAATTTTATTCAAAAATTGTTTCTTCCTTAAATATACGCGGTGAAACTAATGTTTTAAATGCCTAGTTTTGAAAACAATTAACCTACACAAGGCCTACATCGATTGTCGACTGCATGTAGACAAAACATGATTTAAACTACATGTAAACATTGAGTTTTATCAATGGGAACGTAAGTTTGTTTAGTTTACGTGTGAGTTACACTGACACAACACCGAGTTTAGGTCAATGTGAACACGGCCTAAGATATATATATATATATATATATATATATATATATATATATATATATATATATATATATAGTGTAACCTGTCTTATCCTACACCTAAGTATTTCAAACATCCTGCTTTATCCAACACATGTTTATGGTCCCACACTCTCACGAATTTTCTTGTAGAAAAAAAATAAGTATTCCGACACTCTGCTTAATCCGACATTTTTTTCAGGTCATCCAGTGTGTCAGATTACACAGATTAAACTGTGACGCACACACTATTTTAAATCTTGGTGGTGAAGTGAAAGTATATTATTAATATATCTGAAAATGGAAATACTGTTCAGGTTACATGTGTGTATACATTTTCAAAAATCAGGAAACTGATGTTCAGTGGTTGTCGTTTGTTGATGTGGTTTATACGTTTTTACTCCTTTTTTACATAGATTACATCTTTGGTTTTCTGTTCGTTTGGTTTGAAGGAAGTCATCTTTTGGGCCCT
The DNA here is from genome assembly GCF_965363235.1 of Mytilus galloprovincialis. NCBI lineage: Eukaryota > Metazoa > Mollusca > Bivalvia > Mytilida > Mytilidae > Mytilus > Mytilus galloprovincialis. The sequence continues at coordinate 43,809,620 of NC_134849.1, forward strand.
TTATAGCTTGATGTTCGGTGTGAGCCAAGGGTCAGTGTTAAAGATCGTACTTTGATCATTAATGGTATACTTACTTTTGGTGTCCGTCCTCTTAACACGTTATTCAAAGTACGCACAAAACTGTTTTTTCTAACCAAACTCATCAGCTAAAAATATGTCAAATGTGTCCAAGTCCGATGACAGACAAGGAAACAGAAAAAACTAAGCAAAATGACAAAGAGACAAAATTACCAAAGTTAAAAAAAAAATTCTGACATTTATTCAAATAAAGATTTTGAAGGCTAACTAACAAGTGGTTTCAAAACAAACAGATGAGGAAACCATAAATATTAAAATCTTAAGTGTCATACGGATACACTCAAGATAAAAATAGCAGAGATAGGAATGTTCATCCGTAGTTTAAGTACTTTTGTATGTTATTAAGTCAATATATTTAACTGAGGAAATGTTATCTTTCACAAGTCAAAGGTCTAAATTGCAAAAGAGGGGCGAAATATACCAGAGAGAAAGTCAAACTCATCAATCGAAAATAAACTGACAATACCATGGCTAAAATGAAAATTACAAACAGACAAAAATGGTGCACAAGAAACAATAAAGAAAACTTAAGACTGAGCAACACGAACTCCACTAAAAAATGGGGGTTATCGCAGGTGCTTCGGAAGGGTAAACAGATTCTGTTCCACATGTGACATACGTCGTGTTGTATGTTATTTCAAATCCGGTAATGGAAAAAACGTTTTTTTAATTACAATTTGATATCTGGAGAAAACTTCCATTTGATTATTATTTCATAACAATAAAATTGAGTGCAGAACTAAAGATTAGGCCAGTGGTCATTTACAATGCCATGACAATAACATTGAAGTGACTACAAGACTACAGTCGACAAAACACAACAGATAGAAAATTCACTGAACAACACAAATCCCAATGTTATAAAAGAGGGGCGAAATATATCAAACTCATAAAACGAAAATAATTTGACAACGTTAACGCCATGGCTAAAATTTAAAAAGACAAACAGACAAACAATAGTACTCATGACACAACATAAAAAACTCAAGAACAAGCAACACGATTTTTCATATAACGTAACTAATCATTGGGCAAGTCGTAAAAACCAAAACCTCGCAATGTTTTTGCAAATTTACATTCTTTATTAGTACATTCGATATTCTTCTAATATATTAGATGAAACTTTTTCTACGATACACATTGTTCTGAAACCTTTAGATAAGGTTTTGCATGGATAGTAATGCTTGCTTTTTCAGGTTCTAAAAGTTTAAATCAAATCAGAAACCTTTTAATTGCAGAGGTTAATTATAAGCATGTAACTTGTATGTGGACACTATGTCTTCCATCAAGATTTTGAAAATGGCCTAACTTTTATGCCGGGAACATGTATATTACACGCTAACCTAACGTTCCAAACTACGGTGAATAATTAATAAGCATTTCTACAGAAGGAAACTGGGATTTAAATATATTAAAATTAAAAGTTTTCTAAAGTTAGTTCCTGATACAGAGACTTCTACACTCTTTCTTGAAAGAAGTATCGAAAACCGAATAAACAACTGGATTTAAAATGTTGTTTAGTAAATATGCTCTGTATAAAAAAAGACAAAAGCTGTACTGACGAGTTGTCAACGTTTGCCAAAAATTAATGTCAGCTGACTCTATAATCATAATAATGATTCTCGGAAAATAGGATACGGCAAATAAGGCTGTTACAATTATAAACATGACTGATATTTTATACTTCCGTATCATGCATCTTAACACTTTTCCTAAGCTACTTCCTTGTTCCCTATTTATAGTATGTCCAGTCGTGTTATTAAGGTCGTTACAATTGTGTGTGCTTTGACTATCTTCTCCGATATCACTGCTATTTTCAAAATGTTGTGGGTCGTGTTCTGACATTTCTGATATTTTATAAGATTGTGATGTTTCTTCGTTTTCTTTTTGATTACTCTTCTGTTCAGTTTTCCTCATGCTCTGATTTGACCTCTTCTTTTTCTAAAATGATTCCTGCTTATAAATTGTCTTCATGATCAAAAAGTATAAGATCGATATTGTTAGGATACCAGTAAAACAGAAAAACAAGAGGAACACGGAATACCCTACATCATATCGTCTATCGATATTTGAATCGACAGTACATCGATAAACTGTAATGTTGATACCATCGTTTTCAATATATTCATCATTTACCCCGTAGAGGAATCCACTAGGAACTACTAAAAGTATTGAAATGACTATAATCAATTTGATGGCAAAACGCTTACTGTTAATAGTCATGACTGATCTAAATGGTCTGCAAACTTTAATATATCGTTGAACGGCTATGGCAACTAGCATAAGTCCTGAACTAATTGATGTAAATTTATTCACAGTCCACATTAGCTTACAGATTAGGTTACTTCGGAATGTAAGTTGATTAGTATTTACCGCAATTGAAAATGATGCACCAACTATACAGGCTATCATATCCATTAATGCTAAGCACGGAATAAAGTATCGGTCGTCTGTTTTTGATTTAAGCTTGAATGTATAAATGTAGAGCACGAGTCCATTTCCAAATAATCCTGCTATCAAATACATTGCAAGTATAACTATGTTAGGAATAAGTGAAACAAGTTTATCATTATTCAGTATTTCCAGATGATCTACAAATATTGTTGGTATTGACAAATTCATAATTTCGTCTTTTGTATTCACAGTCCCGCAAAAATGTTATAAACTCTTATTGTTTAGTTTTCAAACAATCGGCTAGTATTCATTCCTTGATATTACAACCTTATGTATCAAATGTACAATATTTGTTTTTGGAAGGCACAATTATCACGTATTTAACTTGGAAAATGTATTTTGATATTTTTAAATCTGACAGTATTTCCTTTAAGAACTTCTATCTGCAAAAAAACTATTAATTGTGACTCAATAAAACATGACTGTGTATAATTATAATTAGAACACATATATATTTCTGAAACAATTAAAAGCACTCAAATCGACCTTTCTCATCATAACTTACAAAGCAGTTGAGTGAAGTATGAGTTATCATAGTAATGTCTAGATTATCCAACTGATCAGATGGTTTCATGTTTTTATTATTTTTTAGGAAAATTGTTCTGAAATTATTGGTAGTTCTTTATCTATATTTTTTTGTTATTTTTGCAGAAAGAATGAAACAGGTGTTACTTTATCTACGATAATTCCTTATTGACGTGTGACGTATGTAATAGGAGATTTGACAAAGAAATTTAGATATGTTGGGCATTGGAAAATTCAGAAGAAAAAAGCGACACATAGATTCATTTTGAAGCTCAGATATCATTTATCATATTGTAAGAGTTTTTAATGTTAAAACAAATAAACCAACGAGAACAAAAAGAGTCTCGAAAGAGGCATTTGTTTTTAAAGTCGTGGAATAAGCTGCAGAAAATGTATAGGTCAAAATAGAATTGTATTATATTCCAATATTCCTTTTGTATAGAGCTCATGTATAATAAAACTCTTTTGTTGGCAAAACTAAAACTTAGTTTTGAAATTTCTTAAGTCAATAGGTGTAAGTCTAAAGACCTAAGTGGGAGAAAGGAATTAATGCTGTTTTATTTTTGGTACAATTGTTCAGTTTCGGAAATCAAATAGTAAATGTTTGACATATTGCAAAAGCGCTTATATAATTCCTTTTTAGTTATCAGACCAGATATCATTATAATGTACTAAGAGTATTCAAGAAATGGGTAAAACGTAAGTTCAATCAATTTGACAATGTTAACAGTGAATGTGTCATAAAGACATCAACCTGTCCAAATGAAGAAAAAAAAATACCCAACCACCAATGGGTCTTAATTGTCTTATGGAAAAATGCCAAGTATATTGGGTGTTTTGTATGACGTGTTCTACAAAAACTCATCACTACAAATTATAAAGAAAAGTGGTTTCAAGGTCTCTAAACAGTTTGTCGAATTCATTTTTGTGTACCAGATTTATGTGAACTTAACCTTTTCAAAATATGTATCCCACACTAGGTCAAACGAAACATTGTAATGTCCGCTCTACAAGTTTTATCCAAGAAAACCCATTAAGTCAAATAAATGCTCAAGAAACATTAACTCCCAAAAACATCGCGTAATTTAATACCATATACTTACATAGCGCTCACACCATCAGTGCAGAAAAAATGTAATTGGTGAAAAATTACACCATGACCATAACCAGTAGGAATCTACCAACGAAACCATTAAAATTGATGTTTGAAATATAAACATAAGTATAATACCATTGCGTATATTTTAATATTAAAACATGCGATACTAATAGAAGCACAAAACACCTCTTTCAAGAATAATCATCATGGTCTGGATATTTTAAGGGCTATATTTAAAACGTCAAAATAAAGGCAACAGTAGTATACCGCTGTTCACAATTCATAAATCGAAAAAGAAAAAACAAATCCGGATTCCAAACTAAAACTGAGGGAAACGTATCAATATAAGACACAACAAAGACACAACACCGAAATGAAATACACACAAAAACGAACTATAATGTAACAATGGCCATTTTCCTGAAAGCAGAACACATAATGATCATGATGATGACTATTCAGAACAGCCTCACACTATTTTCTTGGACTGCTAAAATTTAATTTGAACCTTATTTCAATTTAACACTGTTACACGTTTTTTTCCGATTGTTATATTGCTTTGGATTGGTTTGCATTTAAGATGAATGTATAAACAACAACAATATTTTACAAACTCAGCCATTTGTATTCGTTATGTTTAATACAATTCATATTTCGTTTGTCGTGAAGTTTGGAATTATACACATGCCTTCGTAGTTTTGAAATGTAATTAGAAAATATTTGAAGAAAATTAGTGTGTTAGCTTACTTTATTCAATACTTATAATTAATTATTTGGCCCCCTCCTGAAAACAAACTTCAAAAAGTTGTATAATCAAAATATTGCAGCTTTCTTTTTAAGAAAAAATATGAATGTTTTAATGCAACATGCTCCAATAACTGTAGTTCATTATTTGAAGCCCTTAACTCATTTATAAGTCTTAGATATTACTTACTGTTACACAAAATCGAAAACATGTTGTTAGCGCTCAAATTATATAATTATTGCAAACAAAACAACGAAATATAAATAAACAAGAAATATGTACCATTACTTATTTACTTACTGTCTTTGTACGCCATTGGCGTGTAGCACAGTAACGAAAATTGTGTACCCTTACATGCAGAATTTAATTATTTAACATTCATTTTAATATAAATAATTTCAATAAAAATGTAAGATTCATTTTCCGGTGTGTTACTTATAAACACGTTAAATTTATCATATATTAAGATTAAGTTGTTAACAATCAACTAAAGGGAAGTAGCTAATACACGACTAAAAATAAACAAGTCATAGTAAGTTATCTTCTCTTTTCGCCATTGGTAAACGGTTTTCCATTTCAAACTATGATTTAAGATTCGAAGGACTTTTCTCTGTGACTACTGTTCATTTTGTTTTGCATATTTTCAGTGTTAAATATCCATTCCCATTTTTAACTTTTTGTGTGCCTGTTCTTTTTAAGCAACGAGAACTAATATTTCCATTTGTCTTTATTTGTTTTAGGATTATTTTGATCTTTAGATCTTGGAATCACATCATTTACCAATAACACGTTACCGGGCTTATCACATTTAGCCTTGAACTCAATAATATACAAAAGACAACCATAATCTGTAAATGTTTGAGTTTGGATTTTTTTTGGGGGGAGGGGGACATAACAAATAACAATAGAACGAATGAGATCGCAGTTAAAGTATTGTGGGAACTCATATTTATTTAAAAAGTAACGAGTGCCATGATCCTGTTTACTTACACATGTTACAGTAACACTATTTTTTATTTAATATTGAACTCGGACCATACCAAATAAAGCAACTGCTCGTCAAAAGTAGCTTATAGAACGTCATAATCTTGGTAGGTTGACATATTTCTTCATGAACCAAGCGCCCTTAATCGATCCATTTTCATGTAAAACAGTAACAATAGTAATTGTTATAATTGACTTATATTTAATCATATGTTACAACTTAACGCTTGTAGGGTGCGTGATCCCTATTATACTTGTAATTTTTACTCGATCGAAACAAGACACTGCTGACGTGTTTCTGTACTTGTTGATCCCAAATTCATGTATTTAGTTTACATGTTTAATGTTATATTTGTAATTCTCATCGGATTTTGTCAAATGTGTTGACGTCTTTTTATTATATTTAGGTGTTACGGATAGAAAAATTAATCACCGCCTTTATTAATTATATTGAATTTTGAACGATTATTTACGTTTGAAGTTGGATTCATAACAAACTGGACATATATATATTACAGTTAATTGTTATTAATAAGTATTGCAATATGCATTTTGTTTAAATGAATTATCAGTATTTAGTTCTAATATAATCTTAAATCAATCCTTATTCTATCTCACTTTGATAGTTTTTCATATGTGACGTCATGCTGTTTCTAAATTTCATAAATTCAAATGTGGCATAACGTTTGTGCCTTTTCGCCATCGTATGTGACGTCACATTTTTTTTAATTACGTTGACGCCTGGACTGATTCGGGTGTGTCTATTCTGTGTTAAACTTTAATAGCATTATGTATTCGGGTTTAGTTTTCTGTAATTAGTTAATACTTCAGTTTCATTATGTATATCTCTTTCATATTCATTTGTTAAAATTTACTGTTTGCAATAGCATGAATTGTTCTATATAATAAGGATGTTCTTATCCCAGGCATAAAAACAATGCCGTATTTGGCAAAACCTTTTCAACTTTTTATCTTCAGTGCTGTACAACTTTGTACCTTTTTCACTTTCGATCTTTTATATCTGGGCGTTATGTATTCGGGTTTAGTTTTCTGTAATTAGTTAATACTTCAGTTTCTTTATGTATATCTCTTTCATATTCATTTGATAAAATTTACTGTTTGCAATAGCATGAATTGTTCTATATAATAAGAATGTTCTTATCCAGGGCATAAAAACAATGCCGTATTTGGCGAAACCTTTTCAACTTTTGATCTTCAGTGTTGTACAACTTTGTACTTTTTTCACTTTCGATCTTTTATATCTGGGCGTCACTTGTGAGTCTTGTGTGGACAAGGCGCGTTTTTGGCGTATTGAATTTTAAACCTGATGCTTTTTGTTATCTTTTAGTCATGTTTTTCTTTGTCTGATATGTTCTATTAATTTATTGTATTGTAGTCCTGTAATATTATGTTGTCATTTCAATGTTATATTTAACTTTGCCATTAAAGTGCGAGGTTTGGCATGCCACAAAACCAGGTTCAACCCACCACTTTTATTCCCCTTTAAAAGTGTCCTGTACCAAGTCAGAAAGATGGCCATTGTTATATTATTGTTCGTTTCTGTGTGTGTTGCATTTTAACGTTGAGTCGTTTGTGTTTTCTCTTATTTTTGAGAAATTGAGATAAGACGTGGCACGGTACTTGTCTATCCCAAATTCATGTATTTGGTTTTCATGTTATATTTGTTATTCTCGTGGTGTTTTGTCTGATGCTTGGTCCGTTTCTGTGTGTGTTACGTTTCGGTGTTATGTCGTTGTTCTCCTCTTATATTTAATGCGTTTCCCTCGGTTTTAGTTTGTTACCCCGATTTTGTTTTTTGTCCATGGATTTATGAGTTTTGAACAGCGGTATACTACTGTTGCCTTTATTTAAAGCACACTGTTTATCACGAAACTAAAGAAGTCCATGTCGTCACAGATAATTATGAAATAAGGTGAATATAAGATTTAAAAACACAGGTCGGTGCACGATTCATTGGCGTTAAAAGATGTTAACTTTCGGGCGAAGAAATAACCTCAAAATATACATTTAAAGAAGAAAAGATACGTGATCAACTACAGAAACACACGATTAATACCGTACAGTTTGTTTTTTTTTTTTTTTTTTTTTTTGCTTTATTTTTTTTTCAAAAGATATACTGAATCTTTGTACACAACAGTTTGTAAACAGTAAATTAGAAAAATACCTAACTGAAAATAAAATTCAAATCCTATCTGAAAAGTTTTAAAGAAAAAAAGCGCTGTTATTAGAAACTGTACATTTTGCACGACATGAACTCAGTACCAATGAGTTTTTAATTGAGGCGTGAATAATGTAAAAATTGTTAACGCTAAAATCAGAAAATTAATTTACAGAGGACAAAACATAAAGATAATAACAATCAATTAGTAAATAGAACAGACCAACAATTCAACATATAAACCTTGCACAAACACCACATTGTCGACCATGTAGTATTGATTAGTATCCAAAATTGGAATTAATTATCCAACAAAAGACAACTTTCGAGTTCGATGCATTTCCGTCAAAAACTCTGGTTTTAGTGAACGTCACTTCCATTCCAATGTTGAGCGAGTGGTTGGAAAACTATATTTATATATTGTACGAATTATTCGGCAAATTGAATTTTCAAAATTGACAATCAGCACTGCTGTCATTAGGGAATTGTCATTAGGTACCAACAGAACAACCATTATTTCTAGTTTATCCTGCACAATGACGATTACTTAGACGCTTGATGAACGTAAAAAGTGCAGGAATACAGACGATCCCTTCTATCTGGTAAATGACGTCATAAAGGCGCGCATAATTGTCGATTTTTTTGCGGTATCTCAGAGCATTGTCAAATGCAATTTATTGTAATCGTCTAAAATAAATAACAGGTAATTTCAAGTGATAAGTGGCACTTTCAATTATTAAATGTGAATCTACATATATTTCTTTTTTTAATACTGATATGTTTATTGCAAATCTGAATATGATGTACCTTGTATAAACCGGAGAGTTATACACAAGGGCCCCGTGTTCATACTGATCAGTCGTCCAGGTACAAACAATATAGGACTCTACTCAAATAAAATATATTTTCCTTTTTTTGCAAATAAGTTACATAATCTAATTCTTAACGAAAGAATTATTTACTTTATTAAACATACTGTGGTTTTTGAAGGATAACTTTCTAGAACGTTTGAGACAAACCTGATATGGACAGACAATACGTTAATATATGATGTAACAAAACATTGGGTGGATTACATGTATGTTATAATACACGTCTTCCTTTAGTTTATCATTGAAAAAGAAGTTTCAACAGACATTTTTATCATGATGATGAACGATTGAAATAAATAAATTAAACACAGTTGTTATTGTTGGCATTTGTTTCGTATAGACAAATGCAAGTAGGTTTTTAATACTAACGTTATTGAAGAGTTGGTCATTTTTATAGGCCACTAGTCTAAATATCACAAGTTAAGATAGTCGGTAAGATAAAATCTTTACATAGTGTGCTAGTGACCTATTACGATATTTATGGGGTCAGTAAATTCCATATATATCGTATTAGGTCTCTAGCACACTATCTCACTAATTATATATTTCAAAAGGGAAGTTATAAGGCTAGCACATTAATAACCACTTATCTGGTAAAATTTCCTAAATCAGGAACTTTCTATTCCATAGATTAAAGTTGCACAAAATCCAGTTTTTCTTGATAAATTGACTAAATAATATACTTGATATTGCGTGTATTATAAATATTCAGCTCACGGTGCAACGGTATAATTTTCTGGGCAATTAGGATATAATCTGTTACATGCAGAATTTAATTATTTAATGTGTTCAAAGTATATTTTAACGTTCATTTTGATATAAAAAAAAATCAATAAAAAAATACGATTTATTTTCCGGTGTGTTACTTATAAACACGTTATATTTATCATATAAGATTAAGTTGTTAACAATCAACTAAAGGGAAGTAGCTAATACACGACTAAACATGAACTAGTCATAGTCAGTTATCTTCTCTTTCACCATGGGTAAACGGTTTTCCATTTCAAAACATGATTTACGATTCGAACGACTTTTTAATGCCTCGGTGTTCTCTGTGACTACTGTTCATTTCATTTTGCTTATTTTCAGTGTTAAATATCCATTCCCTTTTTTCACTCTTTGTGTGCCTGTTCTGTTTAAGGATGTTCGCCATTCTGTTCAAAAATAACAAGCTTTTAAAAAGACTGTTATAAATTGAAAGTATATTAATATACAAACTAAAAAAGCAGAAAAAAATGGAGTGTCCGTGTGCTTGTTTTCGAGATCTAAGCCGTAGAAAATTTGGCGGCAAAACATTCTCTCTAGATTTTTCTCTCATTTAACATCGGCACTGCTTTTGTTTAAAAAACAATGAAAAAATAACAAGGATTTCACACGATTTTGAAATATGGCTTTAAAAATAATATGTAATAAAAATATGAAAAGAAAAGTAGAGGTTGTGGGCAATTTTTTTTAATGTTAATACATGGATAAAACCAGAGGATTCCGAAAATCTGGCAAACATTCAAAAAGTAGAGAAGCAAACATCCTTAATAAACGAGACTTAATAATTTAATTTGTCTTTATTTGTTTTTAGATTATATTATTATTTAGATCTTGGGATCACGTCGTTTACCAATTTCACGCTACAAGGCTAATCACGGTTAGCTTTGATGCTGTGCCTGTTGAATCAATGATATACGAAAGACAACAAATATATGTAAATGTTTGGGTTTTTTTTGTGATATAACAAATACCATCAGATGAATGAGAACGCAGTTACAGTATTGTTGGTACTCATATTAATTTTTTAAGTAAGGAGTCGCCATATGTTACTGGATTTTTTAATTATTTTTTTGGAATTTTGAATCCTCAATGCTCTTCAACTTTGTACTTGTTTGCTTTATAAATATTTTTATATGAGCGTCACTGATGAGTCTTATGTAGACGAAACGCGCGTCTGGCGTACGAAATTATAATTCTGGTACCTTTGAATACTATTTACTGTTTACTAACACTTGTTACAGTAACAATATTTTTTTATTTAAGGTGGTACCCAACACCTTAACTAAACTTTATTTGGCTCGTTTATTTAAAAAATTAAAAAGTTTGAACCAACCGTTTCATCAGAAAAATTACACTGGTTATATAGCAGTTTGAAAAACACTTATTTTGATCATTGAGAAGCTTAATATTCCCTTAACAACACAACGTCATTAAAACGTTTAGATGATTTTACAGAGTAACAGTTAACTGTAATGTTAGGTACCACCTTACGATTGAACTCGGGACCATACCACATAACGCAACTGCTCGTCAAAAGTATCTTATTTCTTCAGGAAACAAGCGCCCTTTATCAATCCATCTTCATGTAAAACAGGAACAATAGTAATTGTTATAACTGACTCATATTTAATCATATCTTGCAACTAATAAACGCTTGTAAGGTTCTTGAGCCCTATTATACTAGTAAGTAGCACTTAAATCAATCGAAACAAGACACTGCTTTTATTTAAAGCCCTGTTTATTACAAAACTAAAGAAGTTCATATCGTCACAGATAATTATAAAATAAGATAAAAAGAAGATTTGAAAAAAAACAGAAAGTTTCAACAGACATTGTAACCATATGATGAACGATTGAAATAAATAAATTAAACATGTTTAAAGCTAATCAGTTGTTATGGTTGGCATTTGTTTTGTATAGACTAATGAAAGTAGGTTCTTAATACTAACGTTATTGAAGAGTTGGTAACTTGCATAGTCGATACGATAAATTCTTTACATAGTGTGCTAGTGACCTAATACGATATAAATGGGGTCAGTCAATTCCATACATATCGTAGTAGGTCACTAGCACACTATATCATTAATAATATATTTCAAAAGTTATAAGGCTAGCACTTGACATTAATATCCACTTATCTTAACAAAATTTCCTAAATCAGGAATTTTCTATTCCATAGATTGAAGTTGCAAAAAATCCAGTTTTCTTGATAAATTGACTAAATAATATACTTGATATTGCGTGTATTATAAATATTCAGCTCAAGGTGCAACGGTAAAATTTTCTGGTCAATTAGGATAATTGTAACCATTTAAGATTTTATTAAACTTTTTAACTAGAACCTATAATACATACAATATATTAATAAAGGCAGTTATTCCATTTTGAAAGGCCTTCTGGACATCTTAACAGGCTACGAGTACACCATATAAAATTCTTACGAAAATCACCTTTATTCAGAATTAATTCATATTTTCTTTTAGTTTTTTAAACTGATTCACCAAACTTGCGCAGTTGTTGTTCTGTATAATATGCTTCCATTTGTCCAATCACACTGATCATGGCTTTCGGTCATAAAACAGAAGTACAAATTCAGTATTTGTATTGGTTGATTCGACGATAATCGTACTCGAAATCTTTTTTGACCAGGAAAGGGTACACAAAATAGATACTATCTATATTACGATAAACACGCTCTTTTTTACAGACTTCGAGAGTTTTTGGTCAAGTTAAGAAGATTTTCATGATAAGAGTTTTCGACACACTTCGACAAACCGCACCTTAAATCGCTAAACCATTTAGTGCGACTTCTTGTATAAAATTATTCGTGAACGGAAGGAAGAAAATTACATGTTCATCTTAAAGTACATATATTGTTGATTATGTACAGGACTGACATTCAAAAACCGCAGACCAGAAAACTGTCAACAGTTAAAAAAACATGTTAGACAGATACTTACTATTTACTTCGAAGTGAGATATGTTTGCTACATAAACTGTGGAGCAAACAATTGGCCAGAAACTTTGATTAAGATCAGGAGATATGAATAACAGGACTACGGTAAAGTTTGGTGAACTTGACAGAGTGAACGATGAAATGGCTGCAGTTTTACTTCCGGTTATATTAATTGTTGGTGTTTATATGATTGCAGGAATATTTGGAAACCCTCTAGTAATATATTATTATGGTTATTTAGTGAAACCTTCTCCATCGTATCATTTTATCGTTACAATGGCCGTGTTTGATCTTATTGTTTGCCTTGTGTCTATGCCGTTAGAAATCGTGGACATGAGATTTAATTATAAATTTCCGGACGCAACAGCATGTAAAATTTTCAGATTTGGGAATTACTTTTGTAGCATGGCATCAAGTTTCATTCTCATTGCAATAGCTGCTGATAGATATAGGAAAGTATGTCAGCCATTTCAAACTCAAATAACTTTTAAAACAGCCAAAATTATAACAGGATGTTTATGTTTGGCGGCTTTCTTTGTCGCAAGCCCATCATTTATTATTTACGACATTCGTACCGTAAATATCAGTGCTACATCTGGATTAGTAGGATATGACTGCACAGCCATAAGAGAAGCTCGATATACGCTTTACATATCAATATTCAATGGAATATGTTTTCTTATTTTCATTTGTTGCATTACCACGCTGACTGTTTTGTACATTCTTATAGCAAAGAAATTATGGCATCTAAAACGATTTCGTGTTATGGATACTACTCGGAAAATCTCTAACATGCCGTATACACCGCCTACCAGTTCATTTGATCTAGAGTCGTATAACAAACCACATTCAACTGTTGTCAGGTCAACTGGTGCTGTTCCGGTGAACATCAAAGCATCAAACGATGACAAAAATATCCTCCACGGATGCAACGATAAGAAAAACTCCGAAATAGTGTCTTCTCCAACTGGTAAACATTTTGATTCCGAAACACCTTTTACAAAATTTAGAGAAGTCGTTTTACATTGCTGTGTTAATAGCAAAATAAAAAATTCAGATAACGAATTTCACGAGCCTGGAACAATGGAAATATCACCTAATACTACAAATACAGATACAGAAGCAAGAAAAAGACACATTAGGAACAACAAAAACCAAATCCACCAGCAGTATATACATCTTAAAAAGTATACATTATTGATGGTATCAATAAGTGTAGGCTTTATTGTTAGTTTCCTACCCTATCTTGGTTTAATGACATGGCAGACGTTAATTTCTCAGTATGAAGTTGATTTAATGTCCAATCTTGAACTGGTTCTTTATAATATATTTTTTCGTTCGTGGTTAATATCTAGTGTTGTTAACCCAATAATTTACGGATTTTTCAACACAGAGTTTAGGTCATTTTTCTTGAAGAATATTAGAAAATGTATTTGTTTTTGTTTCATTAAATCAACAAAAGCGGATATTCAATCTAGACAGGAGGCGTTCTAAACAATTTAATTGTAAAAATCTGCAATGATTCAAATATTCATGTATCGTTTAATTAATGATTAATAAAAACAGAATATCTTTAGAAAAATTAGTTTGATATTAATGGACGAACAGCTGAAATTATATAGCTTCATTTGATAATTTTAAAGTTTTATTAGTACGTTTTTCTTTGAATAAAAAATCTGAGTTTTATTGTTCATTTTCTTACGGTGCGTCTTCTCAAAAGCTCATCAAATAGAAAAAGCTTAAAATTTGATACAATATTATTATAAGTAACCCTGTAGGACTGTGCTGATGTTTTTGCAGTGTTTTTGGCCTATTTATCATTTACGAAGAAATGTGTATTTGTCGCCTTTTTTTAACCTGACTAAATTGCAGCCTTATTGTCATCTTGCCAGACGATTTTACAAGACAAATTTCCGATAAACATAGATTTTAACTCATATACGTCTCTAAGAAAATAGACTGTATATTACATTAACTAGAAATGGAAAAGCATGCTGACACCTTTAATAAGATGAAAGAAATTTGGCTTAAATTTGATTATTCGAATTGTTTGTTTAAAAGCATAAAATTATGGAAAAGTCTATCTTCTGTAAGGGGTGTAATTTGTTTTCATATAATTGTTATTGTTTGATATAAATTTCGATTATGTACATAGTATGTGTATTTTTTCATTTTACATTATACGACCAGCCACAAAAACAAGACAAAGCATTATTGATCGATTAATGTATTGGATTTTTTTTTAAGTGTTATTATGAATAATGTTTTTTTTTTTATATATATTTGTAAAAAGTTAGATAACAAAATTACTGCTCTCCGCGGAATATTCAAAAAGGAAAGTCACTCATTACAATGTAAATGGTAGTATGAAAAGCTTAAGACATCAAACGAATAGATAACAACTGGTACATTCCAGAGTTGGTACAGGCATTTTCATATGAAGAATTTAGATTAAACCTGGTTTTCTAGATAGCATTACACTCTCACTTGTATGACAGTTGCATCAAATTCTATTATATCGACAAAGATGTGGGATCAAAACAAACAGACACATATATACTTTGATTTAAGCAACGACCATTTGAAACAATGGGTAGAATGAAGGTTTTTAAAACTAGTAAGTCTGTTTGCCCATAACAGAATGCTTATGAATGATTTGTGCAACAAACTGCAGGAAACTATAAGCGCCAAAATATTAGCGAGCCTAGCAAAAATTGAAAAAACTATATTCCGTCAAAAAAAAAAACTCTTGACACTATCCTGTTATGAAACAGATTAACGGACTGATACATAGAAGAAAAAACATAAGCCTCCCTTTTTTTCGCAGACTGGGATTTAAATAAATGTTAAAAAAAAATAAAACAAAAAATATCTTCATTATATAAAATAGCAAATGTCAGAGTTAAAGTAGTTTTTCTTTAATTGTTGATAAATTGTGACAGTACATTGTATGACAAAGATAACAATTATATGTCCGCAACAGTAAACATTACCTGTTCCAAGCTTAAGTTTCACATTGTTTGACTCGGATCGACGGAGAGCTTACCATATAGCATACAGACCAAGCTATTGACGGAGACTTTAAATGCACTTTTGTTATGAATAATGACTCAATGTCGTTTGGTTTCTCTCTTGTTGAAACGGACCTAAAAAAGTAAAATCACAAAAATACTGAACTCCGAGGAAAATAAAATCGGTAAGTCCCTAATCACATGGCAAAATCAAATGACATAACACATCATAAACGCAAGGACAACAGAGTGGAATGAGTGCCGATGAAACAACTCTCCAGGCATGTCACAATTGGTTTAAAAGTAAAACAAGTAAGGTCTTCAACCCGGGGCCGTGGCTCACAACGAACAGAAGCTATAGAAAGGCTCCCAAAATGACTAATGTAAAAGCATTTAAACAGGAAAACCAACAGAATGATCTTTTAAACGTAATCGATTGTTAGTTTACCCATCAAGTAATCAGGCTCAGACGAACAACACGAACAAATCTGTAAAAGTTGTTACAGTTCACTTTTAAATATCGGATGAAGGCAATTTTAAGATTTATTAGCATGTTGAAAAATTAGATAACACTCATAACAAACAAACAGAATTCTAAAGTCTAAGACTATGCCCCACATCAAACAGCAAATACATAAGGATAGTTACTTTGTTTTAAATTTTATTTATTTAATAAGATTCAGTCATGCATCTGTACATATTGTCAAGCTGATTTGTGCATAATTAAAAAAAAATTTGGGTTTGTGATCAAAGTACAAAACTTTGCACATTTGTAGATATTTATTTGGTAGTCAATTTAACAGCGGTATACTACTGTTGCCTTTATTAAAGCTATAGACCCACACTGAAAAATGCAATATGGCGGTCATTTTCAAGATGTCTGTCAATCCGTCCGATGTTCACAACCATGTATTACATGTAATCAATAAATTAATATTCACTAAAATATTTTAAAACATATTCAATGAAATTCAACGTTTTATAAGTAATTCATGATGGTTTTTTTTTTTTTTAGAAATTTGCAATAGATGCTAAAGAAAGTGAAAAATAAACAAAACTGATACAAAGCTTTGTTGAAAAAAAAGTAAAATCACAAAAGTACTGAACTCCGAGGAAAACTCAAAACGGAAAGTCCGTAATCATATTGCAAATTCAAAAGCTCAAACACATCAAACGAATGGATAACAACTGTCATATTCCTGACTTGGTACAGGCAGTTTCTTATGTAGAAAATGGTGGATTGAACCTGGTTTGATAGCTACTTAAACCTCTCACTTGTATGACAGTCGCATCAAATGCCATTATATTGAAAACGATGCGAGAACAAACCAAACAGATATTATATATGAAAATGTCAAAAATATAGCAGTCAACAATGTGTTAAAATCTTATTCACTAAAAAAACCAAACAAATATGTAACAAAGAGGCACAAATTGGCATATGTACCAAGCATATTAGCAAAAATTAAAGACCATAGTACAATAACACAATGACAGGATGTACATGTATAAGTACAGAGCCACGTCATTTGTGTAACAAAGTATTATAAAAAGGCATAGTCAATATTCTATAGATTGTTTTCTCAGGATACATGGATGCTGCATGCAGGACGTTCTAATGTGTTAGCACAGAACTTTATAATATTGTTCGAAAAAAGGTTTGACATCTAAAAAGATTCCGATTTTTGACATGTACTGATGGTTATTATATTTTCCTACATTTTGTAATTCTTATTTTTAAAAAGACACATTTATAAATCCACTTGTATATAACATGTATAATCTATGCATAAATATTTGATAATATTTATCAATCCGTTTACACAATAGAACCTTAATTTTGATTTTTGATGGCGGTCATCTTGAAAAAAGGTCGTCAATTTGAATTTCAAGTTGGGTTCATAGCTATTATTGTTTAAAATACCAAGTACTACATGCAGAATTTAACACTATTATGAGATAACTGTACATTTTAACATCCACAGTAAAACTGTTGACATCTAAGAAAGTGTGTCATATGAGTGTAATGAATCATTACAAGTTTGAGTCCATAAGGTGTAATACCACCATTGATTTATCCCTTTTAGTCTTTTAGTGTTAAATTTGTACTTTTCAAAAACAATTGTACAGAATTTATCTGTGTTACAAATATAAAAAATACTTGGCATGAGTATAGTGTTATCCTGTCGTGCACTAAAGACAAAATTTCGCAGACCATTTAATTGCAAATTAGAAAATAACCACCACTGGAAGTAAACCAATCATAGAATCACCTCTCTTTACAGGCTTTAGTAACCATGATACCTCAAGTTTTCAAAATATTCTAGAGAAACACCAAATAAACAAGGATTGGTGATTTGAAACACCCAAGATATATGTTTAGGACTAAGAAACTTTTATTGCCATGAAATGAAGGATTAATTTCCTACAACTGTCAAATTCAATGGAATACTAATTATCGACTCTTTTTCGTATGCCACCGGTTTAGACGTACTATGATTTGGTGGTATTTCGCTATAATAAAACATGATTGAAAGTTAAGATTAAAACGGAACACATTTGATACTGAAGTAATTGACCTGTTTTCCATTAAACTACGCATCTTCCTTCTCTATCAGCAGGCGTGTACTTCCTTGATTTTGACCACTTGTCAATCTAAGTACTCATTTAAAGTGGACTTGTGCTTATGAGAAGCACGTAGAATAAATTTGAAATATCTATTTAAAGATTCATGATGTATGAACGATATTTATAATTAAAAATATGTTAAATGTTGACGATCATGGGAAATCGTCTTATAATTGCGTTTTAGATTTTAGAAATAGTTCACTATCTAATTTGTATGGATTTACTATCATTGACTACTTTTAATAGTATATAGTGGTAAACAATAGAGCCGTCAATGACGAAATAAACATAAATCAACATCGTAAACCAGCTGCAATTTAAAATTCACTGAGGATGGATAATTCTACAGGGCTAAATGTTACTGCTAACGATCTTGATATAGCAAACGATGAAATGGCTGTGATTT
This sequence comes from Mytilus galloprovincialis, assembly GCF_965363235.1. Lineage (NCBI taxonomy): Eukaryota > Metazoa > Mollusca > Bivalvia > Mytilida > Mytilidae > Mytilus > Mytilus galloprovincialis. The sequence continues at coordinate 43,828,322 of NC_134849.1, forward strand.
TACAACCAGTTATAGCAATTGTCTGTATTTATATGGTTGTAGGTGTATTAGGAAATCCTTTAGTTATATATTATTATGGATTCTCTGTTAAACCGTCTCCATCCTATAATTTTATCGTACTGGTAGCAGTGTTTGATCTTATAATATGTTGCATTTGCATACCATTAGAAATTGTAGACATGATGTTCAGTTATAAATTTCCCAGTGCAATTGGATGCAAAATTTTCCGATTCGTAAACTACTTTTCTAGTGTTGGTACTGGATTGGTGCTAATTGCGATAGCTGTTGATAGATACCGGAAGGTTTGTCAGCCATTTAAAACGCAAATTACTATGAAAATGGCAAAAATAATCATATTTATTGTGTGTTTGACCTCGGCCTGTATCTCGTGGCCGGGTTTTGTATTTTACGACATACATGCCGTAAACATTTCGTCCGTTCCTGGTTTAATTGGTTATGATTGCACTACAATACGAGAAAAACAATACAAATTGTATATATTAATTTTCAATGGAGTATGTTTTCTCATTTTCCTTGTTAGCATTATGACGCTCACTGTACTTTATATTCTTGTCGGAAAAAAACTTTGTCATCTAAAAAGATTCCGATTTTCGACTACAACTCAGAAACTATCTAAGAATATCGAAACCCCGCCGACTAGTTCGAGTGAGGTAAACAGTCATAGTGGAAGGTTTAAACATGACATTAAACCAACTCAAAAACCTATACAACTATTGCAGATAATCAAGGCTAAAGATGCAAACTATAACACTTCGGTATATAATCAAGGAAAACAACAAAGAAATGTGTCTTCTCCTGAAAGTACTCTGAATTCAAACAACATAACGCCATTAACGGGAAAAGACAATACTATCATTTCCACTTTGAGAAGCACATGTGCAAAAGTAGAAAAATCACAGCCTTTAAAATTTAATATTATGCCTGATTTCACAGATTCTGATTCTGACACAAGAAATTCGAAATATGATTCTAGAAATACCAGACAGAGAAGCCTGGTACAAAGGAAAAAGAAAGTTCGAGATCAGTATATTCATTTAAAGAAATACACGTTTTTGATGTTTTCAGTCAGTTTGGCATTTATTTTGAGTTTTCTTCCTTACCTTGCTTTAATGACGTGGCGTACACTTGTGCCACAACATGAAGGAAACCTAATGACCAAAGACCAACTTGTTGCATATAACATATTTCTACGATCCTGGATAATTAGCAGTGTTGTAAATCCTTTGATATACGGATTTTTCAATGCAGATTTCAGCTCATTTGTCTTTAGACGTTTAAAAAGATGTCTCTTTTGTGGAAATAAACAAAAATACGAAACTAATTCAAAACAAGAATCGTCTCACACAGCTTGATTATAAAACGAAAGTCTAGTAAATGCATGCTTTTTTTAAATTCAGATTTTTTTTAAATATATTATTTAATTGCATACTTAAATATTTTTATTCATGTCTGTTTTAAGATTTAAATAATTGATTGATGTTTACCACAGTTCCGTTCTAAGACTAGAACATTTGTAGTACAGATTTCGGTCATTACGATATGAGACAATAGATAGATAGAAACTTTAAATAGCAAATAAGATATCAGCAATACATGTATACAAACTCTACAAAAAAAGGCCAAACGTAGCCGAAAACATGAGTCTACTCTTTATTAGAGTTATTGCCCTATAATGACGATTTTCACAAGTTTTGATTATTATCTTAAAAACTGTAAAAGATAAATAAGGACTTTAAATAACATTAAATAATTAACAAGACAAGATCCATGAAATGAAAAAGAATGACCGAAATTTTCATCCAACACCTTAATGCCCTTTAATATTAATTTTTAATATTGTTTTGCATTTTTTGCCTTTTATCTTCAAAACTATGATAGAAAAACAGACACTTTGAAAAGGAAAACTTTTCAAAAGGATACGATTTAAAACTATATCAACATGACTAAAAGCGTTGGTTAACTTTTAATAGAGTTATGTTCCTATACTACAAAGTATGCATTGTTGAAGATGCAGGTGGTCGACATAGGCTCTTTAGATCCTCTAGTTGAATAATAGAATTTAAATATGCACTTGTTGAACACGCAAAGATGTGTATAAAGTCACCAATTCTGAATTCGATAATATTCATATTAACAGAAGGAACTTTGTGGTGCACGTTTGCGAGAAACTATATCGTTAAGTGATTGGTATCAAATGTGCTTCTCTTGTGGCATATTTGTTTCTTTGATATAATTCTACCATCATAATGTCATGTGTAACCTGCAATAATTTATATATCAATTGATAAGAAATTAATATTATAAACTATTTTGTACAATAATCATATATGCATAAAGCCATGCAAAGTTTTGAAATGACCTTTAAATCTATACATTTTTTTGTTGAATGCAGTTATTGCATTTGGTATTTTTTTTTAAATATGTATGTGCTCAGTTTCGTAGATTAAAACAAGTCTGCGATAATTCTTCTTTTTATGTTATGAAATTCCGAACAAAATATATTTTGCGCATCAAAGTGTATCAAAAAAGCGACTTCCTTTACTTATAAAGAGGTTGCTTTTTGAAAACAATTTTTACATTCAGCCATCAATAGTCATGTTACAGCGTTGGCAGTATGCCATGTCAGCAGCTTATTAATAAGAGCTTTGAGAATGCGTTTAGTAACCCGACATAGAGCAGATATGGGTCATCAATGCACCAAGAAAATCCCGTACCGGGAGGCGTGCTCCAGCTAGCCCCTACACAAAATTGTATACTAGTTCAGTGATAATGAACTGGTCACCTTTCGTTAATTTGTTTGGCTGAGAATAATGTACACTCAGAAGCATATTAATGAGAGAACAAGCCCATCTTTGATGTATAGTAGTTATTTTATTTAATTGCAACTTCTATTAGATACGTATCTACGACAGCCGGAACACTGTACGTTAAAATCTAAATATCTATATTGGACTTTTCTTTTTTTTTCCTGTATCTTGATCTTGATATTTGAGAAGTGAAAAAGACCTAATGAAAACATGAAGATGTCAATTAGTCTAGGTAGAGATCCCTCTTGAGTATTACGAGCATCTCACCCTAATAAACATCTTGTATTTCCGACACGCAAAAGTAACCACTTCCTGATTGTATATTGAACTGTGTACATTAACTATGTTCTTGGTGACATTTTCATAGTAGAAATAATAATAATAATAACAAATTATAATGCAATTAAGATGCATACCCGACATGTTCAAAGACTTATAATAAGAAAATATGTCATTTTCAAAGATAGGATTTGATGATTTCGATGATTGCATATACCTACCGTGTATACAGAAACGTAAAATGTACTTGTGAAAGTCGTAACATCACTCAGGAAAAGGGATTATCATATTTCATAAGTAGACAAAAATCTCAACTTCTCAATCCTATATCAACTGTGCTTTAGTACATAAATGTTAAACTTTGTCCAGTGAAGACGACACATGGTCATAGAAAACGTTGGTTTTTTTCATGGTTTTTTATGGAGAATACAAAATAAAGAGGAAACATAAAATTATTGGATTGTAAAGCTAGTTAACATGAATAACAGCACCACGTTTACATCTTATCATCTTGACCAGATAAACGATGAGATGGCTATAAATGTTCTTCCGGTCATTTTATTAATTTGCATTTATATGTTCGTTGGACTATTTGGAAACCTTCTAGTAGCGTACTATTATGGATGCTTCGTTAAGCCTTCACCTTCATATTATTTCATTGTTGCCATGGCGATTTATGATATTATTTTATGTTGTGTATCAATGCCATTAGAAATTGTGGATCTAAGATTTAGTTATAACTTTCCGAGTGTAATAGCATGCAAAATTCTCCGGTTTGTAAACTACTTTTCTAGTACTGCGTCTGGATTAGTCTTGATTGCAGTAGCAGTCGACAGATATCGGAAAGTTTGTCAGTCATTCAAAAATCAAATTACCATGACAACAGCAAAGATTATCATTGGAGTTTTATGCTTTGCTTCTGTATGTATTGCATGGCCAGCACTTGTTATTTACGACATCAATGTCGTAAATATATCGTCTGCACCAGGTTTGAATGGATACGATTGCACGACAATTCGAAATAAAGAATACAAAGTCTATATATCTATATATAACGGTGTGTGTTTCCTTATTTTCATTGGTTGTATAACAACTTTAATCGTTTTGTATATTCTTATTGGAAAGAAGTTATATCATCTTAAAAAGTTCCGATTTTCGGCAACTGCTCGGAAATCGGCTAACGTCAACTACACACCGCCTACAAGTGAAAGTGAAATTGATGCAAACTTCAGAAGGTTTAAACCAGTAGTTTATGCAAAACAACCAAAGAGTACATTCATACCTCTTTTGCAAATTAAAGAAACAAATAGTTTGAGCGATTCCACTGCACAGCAATCAAACAAGAAAATAAATGCTATAAAATCTACAAGTATTGAAAACAAAGTCCATGAAACATCACAAAGCAAGGAAAGTGTTACTCCTTTATATTATAAAAATGAAATTTCATCACAAACTAATCAAGAACCAAAATGGTTATATACATCTGATTTATCAGATTCCGACTCTGACACGAGCGGTATGAAATTGAAGAAGAAAAGAAGCATATTGCATCGACGGAAGAAGATCCGTGAACAGTACATACATTTGAGGAAGTACACGTTGTTAATGTTGTCAGTTAGTATGGCATTTATACTGAGTTTCCTCCCCTATCTTGGATTAATGACATGGCGGACATTGGCGGTAAAATATGAAAGGGAAATCCTATCGAAAGTAGAACTAATTCTTTTCAATATATTCCTCCGCTCATGGATGTTGAGTAGCGTGGTGAATCCGATCATTTATGGCTTCTTTAATGCTGACTTCAGTACATTTGTTTGTGGTCGCCTGAAAAGAATTCTCTGTTCCCAATGTGTAAAACAGGCAGATGTCGACAACGAAACAAGAATAGAATCGTCGCATACATTTTGAGTGTAAAAATAAGAAACATGAGTTTAAAAGTTTTAAAAAATATATATATGAAATTGTCGTCAGCAATTATATATAAAACTAAAATACTACAGTGTTATTTGATAGACATGTATAAATAACCAAATCTTTTACGAACACCATCATATATTGGGTGGCCGTCGCGGAATTTTTATGCAAGAAATACCCACAGATAAGTCAAGATAAGATAAGATAAGATAAGTTAAACTAGAGGCTCTAAAGAGCCTGGGTCGCTCACCTTGGTCTATCTGCATATTAAACCAAAGGACACAGATGGATTCATGACAAAATTGTGTTTTTGTGATGGTGATGTGTTTGTATATCTTACTTTACTGAAAATTCTTGCTGCATACAAATATCTTTATCTATCAAGAACTTGGTCCAATAGTTACAGTGGAAAATATTTTGTAAATATTTATAAAAAAAAAATACAAAATTAATGAAAATTGTTAAAAATTTACTATAAAGGGAAATAACTCCTTTAGGGGTCAGTTATTGACCATGTTGGACACGTTGAATTATTTGTACGTCTAACTTTCCTGTTTATTATTGCTGCTCACAGTTTATCTTTATGTATAATAATTTTGAAGATAATAACCAAACGCTGCAAAATTTTCTAAAAATTATCAATTCAGGGGCAACAACAACGGGTTGCCTGATTGGTCTAAAAATTTCGGGGCAAATAGATCTTAACCTAATGAACAATTAATTTAATCGTCATATTTGCTCCAAATGTTTTGGTTTCAGAGATATGAGCCAAAAAACTGCATTTTACCTTATGTACTATTTTTAACCATGTCGGTCATCTTGGTTCGTGGGGCGGGTGTCATCGGACCCATTTTTAAACTAGATACCCTAATGATGATTGTGGACAACTTTCGTTAAACTGGTCTCAGTAGTAGTTTCAAGATTTTTGTAAAAGTTAACGACGGACGACAGACGACGAACAAAAATTTACGGTAAATTGACAAAAATTGACTATAAAGGGCAACAACTCCTTAATGGGTCAACTGACTGTTTTGGTCATTTGACTTATTTGTATATCTTACTACGCTGAACATTATTGCTGTTTACAGTTCACCTATATCTATAATATTCAAGATAATAACCAAAGACGGCAAAATGTCCTTCAAATTACCAATTCAGGGGCAGCAACCCAACAAAAGGTTGTCCGATTCATCTGAAATTTTCAAGGCAGATAGATCTTGACCTGATAAACAATTTTACCCCCATGTCAGATTTGCTCTAAATACTTTGGTTTCTTGGTTTCAGAGATATGAGCCAAAAACTGCATTTTACCCTATGTTCTATTTTTAACCATGTTGGCCATCTTGGTTCGCTGGTGGGGTCACCGGACACATTTTTTTAAACTAAATACCCTAATGATGATTGTGGACAAATTGGTTAAATTGGTCTAAATAGTTGCAGAGGAAAAAAATTGTGTAAAAGATTACGAAAATTTACGAAAAATTGACTATAAAAGGTAATAAATCCTTAAGGGGTCAACTGGCCATTTTGGTCATGTTGACTCATTTTTAGATCTAAACTTTACAGAACATTATTGCTGTTTACAGGTTATCTAAATCTATCTATAATAATATTCAAGATAATAACTCAAAACGGCAAATTTTCCATAAAATTACCAATTCAGGGGCAGCAACCCGACAATAGGTTGTCCGATTCATCTGGAAATTTTAGGGAAGATAGATAAAACAATTTTATTAGATGTCAGATTTACCCGAATACTTTTGTTTCAGAGATATAAGCTAAAATCTACATTTTAGCCCTATGTTCCATTATTAGCCACGGCGGTCATCTTGGTTGTTTGGCTGGGTCATCGGACACATTTTTTAAACTAGATATCCCAATGATGATTGTGGCCACGTTTGGTTAAATTTGGCTCAGTAGTTTCAGAGGAGACGATTTTTGTAAAAGTTAACGACGGACGACGGACGACAGACAACGAACAACAGACGACGGACGCCAAGTGATGTGAAAGGTCACTTGGTCCCGTGGGCCAGATGACCTAAAAAATGGTATCTGTTCAACCTTCTAGAATAATTGGTTCAAATACCTCACATCTCAAGATCCTTTGGTTTATTATCAATGGTAAAGAGATTTACTACAGCTGTCACATAAGCATAATTTACCCTCAACCCTTACTTTATAGTTTATAAGTGTGTTGAAATATCATACCAAAGAGATCATTTAACTATTTATTATAGTATTAATGAATGGGTATTTTTATAATGGCCCTGTTATATGTCCAAGGTCTGTAATAATGGTCGAGGACGTCTGTAATGGCCCGAGGCAACGCCGAGGGCCATTACAGACATCCGAGGCCATTATTACTGACCAAGGACATATAACAGGGCCATTATAAAAACACCCATTTCTTAATACATTCAATAACCAACTGAAAAAAGTGTATGTGTTGCTGCCAACTTGATGTACTCTCTTACTCTTTTAATGACAGTTTAGTTTGAAAAAAATTAATTTGTACTTCATCATGATCAAGCTTTAAATATACCAAATATCCAAGATATTAAGTTGAAAGAAGTTATGTGTTGAAAAACAGGATGAACAGTGATCCCTTTATATGGTTCTTTAATGTTTGTTGCTGGTTACTAAATTAAATAAAATACAAATAGGTATTATACTCTTTACAGCTTAATTTTATTAACTTTATTAAAAACCCTAACTGGGCTTAATACAGACAAGCTGGGCATTAATACGGGGCCATTACAGAAAAACAGGGCCATTACAGATATAACAGGGCCATTACAGAAAAATAGGGCCATTACAGAAAAACAGGGCCATTACAGGAAAAAACAGGGCCATTACAGAAAATATGTTATTTTTATTAACCAGTCATTTTTGGCAATAATGTACTTAGTTGGTTAATAAAAGAATATAATAACCTACTAGGTTCCTCTAATGAATAATAATCATACACAAACATATGCATTGTTCGTTTTTTTCTGACTTTTTTGTTTTTCAACTAATCGAACTGTAAACGGGTTGGTTTTAAACACATGAGCGTTCTGTATTTTTTTGTAAGGAGGTTGTCGGCATTTAGGAAACTCTGCAAAATATATTACCATTATCGCAGACTTGTCTTCAGACCAATCATATAATGTTCAGTGGAATAGTCCATATGTTTTTTTGGTTTTTTTTAGTCCTTGCGTTGCTGTCTAACTTAAGTAATGAATGGACATTTTTTATTCATATTTACACGAGGCAACGCCGAGCATTGACCTCTGCATCTTAACATTTTGACGTTCAAGGGGAGACAAATCTTGAATTTTTCGAAAGACCGAAACATGTTATTATACTTCAACTTGTTAAATTATGCACAAAACTATTTGCCGTGTTTGCCTGATTTTTCGGGGCGAAAAGAAGTGGGGTGGGGCATTGAAAAAAAACCAGCTCAAAGAATCAATGCTAGACTTAAAAAACAAATGTGTAATAAAACAGTTATATTCAAAAAGGTTTTAAACATATTGTGAACTTGGTCGTACTATACAAGAATTCAAAAGGCAATATTTTATATTTGCTGATAATTTTCATTCTCCTTTATGGTATTCTTGATTGATTTTTTTTCTTCCGAAAGCTTAGACTAGTACTTAAGAATTGATTTCAGGACCCATTTTTTCAAATAATACAATAACGAGTATTTTTCTTTTTTCTCGAATGTCCACATTTTTAAAATGTGGTCACAAGGTTGAAATGAATCAAACTGCAAAACCTACTCCTACTAAGGTACATAATTTTTTAAATCGCTTTTAGGTCACGCATCATTGTAAATATAACGCAATTTGGTGAGACTGTCATCAAAGTGAGAGGTTTAGCGCTTTAAAACCAGGTTTAATCCACCATTTTCTACATTTGAAAATGTCTGTACCAAGTCATGAATATGACAGTTCTTTTCCATTCGTTTTTGATGTATTTGTCATTTGATTTTGCCATATGATTAGGAACTTTCCGATTGGATTCTCCTCTGTGTTCAGCATTTTTGTGTTTTTACTTTTTGTATCAGAAATATGTTTCTTCGTGAACATCTGAAACGACAGAAGTTTTGGAAACCTATTTATCTTATTATACATGTATCTGTTAACCTCAGCATTCTCAAAGCACATGACTGGAAAAGGAGATTAAGGGGTGCAAGGGGGCCAGCCCCCCCCCCCTTTTCTTGGAAAAATTTGATTGCTTATATAGGGAATCACTGAAGCATGACTGGAGACTGGACCCCAATTTAGAAATTTCTGTCACAAGGAAGAATTTATATAAAGTGCTATATCATGCAATGTAAACTTCCTGAATATTACTGAAATGTTTGCAACCGAACATTGGGCAAACAGTATTCACTATTATACACGTAAGAAAAATTTGAATGATTAGATAGGGAATCATTGAAGCATGACCAAGGACTGCACACCAATTTAGAAATTTCTGTCACAAAGGAGAATTTATATACAGTTCTACATGAATATCATACAATGTAAACTTCCAGAATATTACTGAAATATTTGCCACTGAATATTGGGCAAACAGTATTCATTATTATACACGTAAATTCACAATTAAGAAGTTTGTTTTTGTATAGATCGCAACTGAACAAGGGAATAATCGTTTATTTTTAAGGTGGAGTGGTGTTATGGTTTTGTCTGAGTCAGAAAAAAAATCATTTTCTTAAAGATCTAGACGCTATCAATCAAATTATTTTTTTTTCAAAATTTAACACTATAATAAGGTATCATGGAGAAAATCTGGATTCTGAATTTAAAAAAAATGTCATCTATTTGACCACAGGATACAACCCATAACCACCCATCCCTATCCCACTTTTGAAGTTGAATGGTCGTTCCCTACACAATTTATTCACTTGTAGCGGGGTTGCTTCCCCTTAGTACAGGTAGAACACATATAGCCAGTCTTAATCAATTGAGCAAGGGAATCGATTCTTTGGCTCGGTGGGTTAACGCACTGACTGTAACGCAGACGACCGGGGTTCGAATCCTGGTGGTGACGACATGAATTTGTAGAGTAGATACGCGCTCTCCGGTTACACACTGGCCTATAAAGATCAATACCATATACACTAGACCTATGTAAAAAAAAAGAATATAACATTTAAAGAGTGTTCACAAAATAACATATAATTATATTAATATAATTAAAATCTAATTGATGTGGTGCGTTTAAATGGTTTTTCATCTTTTATTCACATGTCATTTCATAAAGAAAGTTCAAATCAAAACATTTACACATAAAGAAGTATACATGTTACACTGCAGGAGCTATATACTGTCTTGACGGTCAATTTAAAATCTATTTAAAAAGACTGTCTGCAGAAGACACATCGTATCGTCTACATAAAAGTCTCTTCAGAAGCGCTCGAATCAAAACAGTGTGGAAACTATCTCAAATACAAAATACCACGCAACCAGACGAGAGATAAACAAAATGGTGGAAATGGACATTGTGTACTTGCTTAATGAATTAAAACCGTAGGAATTGGAAAATAAAATCATCAATTTTGGTGAAATATTTGGTACTTTATTATTCAGCAATTATTGCGATGTTTTTATTATTGCGAAAAATGCGACAGCGTTATATTCACAATAATTAAAACTCGCATTTTGTAATTTTTATATCAATTGAACAGGATTTTTCTCAATGTCTCAAAAGTAAAATCGCATTTTAGTCCAAAATGACAAAATCGCAATAATTACTACACGCAATAATTTCTGAATTTACAGTAATAAAAAACTAATCGTCCAAGTATTGAAAAATAATTCTACCTTTGTTTGCAATCGCAAGATGTGTAATATCAGTATGAAATACTGATCGCAATGAAATTTCTCAATAATTCTAGTAGTACAACAACCTTTAGTTTATAACAAGCGTGATACTATGGTCAGTTTCAGTAAGACACGACCCCATGCAGCTGGACACTATTTGCTTAAACTTACAGATTTTAATGATAAACCATAAGTTTATATACCTTGCTGTTCAATTTACACTTCAAATAAAAAGACAGTGTCGTGATGGTCTATTTTATATACGGTGATTTTAATGATGGTTAATCCAATTCACACTTTCTTAAGACTGGTATTTTTAAAGAGGGTTCATTAAACCTTACAACCCTAATTCTAATCTTATATTCAATTATTTAACAGCTCTATTCATATACATGTTTAAAGATTAAATACGGTTTTTATAATGTGTATTGCTCTGTTAAATACCAATTGAAATGTTTTTCTTTAGTTGAATATTAGTTGAGAGTGTATGGATATAAAAAATGACATCGTAAGCTATGGAAGTACTATATTCTCCTGACGGTAAGATTGTTTTGTATTTTTCATTTTTTGAATTTTTCTTTTTGAAAATTTGTTGTAGTGATTTTTTTTTTTAAAAGGGGGGATAACATGGAACATATAACAGAGATTTTGTAATCATATGGGTTATTATTTTTTGGTCATTGCTATTCAAAGTTTATTATGATTAAAACCAGATGTAGGTACAGGCATGTGAAGAGACAGTAACCCAACTACTTAATGAAACAATCTTTCTTCCTATCATGAATATAAAATATTATGTTGCACACCTACAAATGTATATAAGAAAATCAAGAATTTCCTGCCTCAGTTCAATCGCGGGAGTAGCAAGTCTAGACTTATGTGTGCTGACGTTCAAACAAAGACTACATGTATCCAGATATGCATGTGATAGCTAAATACACAGGCATAACCACCTAACAGCAAAATTAAGATATACATTATGGGATCAGCGTCAGAAATATCTCATTTAATGTTATCAGAAATAATTATTCATCAAATGTAACAGAATTAAAGAGCTGATTTTTTATTGCTTAAACGTTCAGTGGCAAATACTACATGCATGCTTAAAGGAAAATTATAATACAGATCAATTGGAAGAACAATAAAACCAATTAGAGTGAAATGGTAAAATATATATATATATGTATAAAGAAACGATGATTCGATTCACTCCTCACCCCCCCCCCCCCCCCCCATCAACACCATTACCTACCACACTCCACACTCTCTTAACCATGTCTAATTTTGCCCCCCTCCCGCCCAGTATATATATTATGTATACATTAGTACAGCAGATTTTAATATATGGCACCAATAGCTGGTATTAGATAAAGAAATAAGAAGATGTGGTATGATTGCCAATGAGACAATTCACAAGAGGCCAAATGACACAGAGTTTAACAACTATATATTTTGAGCTTTCTCGATGGAAGTAAATTCACAAAAGCGCTTCGGACGTTCTAAATTTCATGAACTGTTATTATTATCATTTTAAAAAGAGTTTGAATAAAAAACAATAAGTGGGCCATATTTATATACTATATGATTTTTAAACCTTTCATGTCTATATTCTTCAAGCTATTCACTGATAGTTTACATTACAAACTTAGCTTATAGTCAAATAGACGCGAGATGAGTACTTTAAAAGGTTTCTTTGTATATTACTGTTTATAAAATTCTATCAAATATCTTACGAGGTCAACCAATTGCTCGTTTTTTAAGTACTGTATTTATTTGATGAATGTATTCAAATGAATGAGCCTTTTAATATGTCGATTGCACTTGAAATGTTTTGAATTATATATAATAAGCTCCGTGTAATTATTAAAATCCAATTCTCTTTCATTCAAAAAAAGAATTTAAAATCAAGTACAGTGGAAAAAAATAATTCACGCCTTATCGTAGGGGTTCCTGGTCTTTAGACTAGACATCAAAGCTGCTTACTAGATTTGGTAGTGGAAAGAGATAGTGAAACTATTCCAGCTCATTAGTATTTATTCGGGTCCTCTCCTGATCTAACGTCAGACTTACGAATATTCAAATATTTTGGCCTCGAGCATCACGAAAGAGACATTGATTGTCGAAATGCGCATCTGTTGCAGAAAAATTGGTGGTTAATGTTATTACATTGTGAAGTCGATTATTAAAATGGTACCTACATTGAAGATTTATGTTACCTGATGACACGTACATACTTAAGTTGTAGTAAACCAGCCGTTCAACTGAACACCTGCCATTAGTACATAAGTACTTTTGGAAAATGTTAATATATGGACATCTTTATTTAGGGTTTATTTTCTGTAAAAAACAACATGTCAGGCTTAAATAGACTTACTAATTATTTTCTACTGTATATATAATTTATTTTAGTATTAAGCTGTCTATGAAGAATTTGAAAATTTTAGTTGACATATGACAATGTTTCTTGACGAATTGTTGATGATAATTGAAATTGAAGTTTAGCTGAATTACTGTACTTAATGTTGTGTCATGTCTACTCATAAGATGTTTTCCAGTTTTTAGTCCCGATTAGCTCAGTTACTATTAAGAGGTTATAATAAACAGCTGGTTAATACAAGTATACATGTTAGCTTGTTTCACTTGTTAAAATATAACGTTTCTGCCTGATGTTTTGACGATTTATAAACAGTAAATACATTTTTTTTCATTTACATATGTTTTATTTTTTAACAGGATATTATTTCAAGAGATGATTGTATCAGAGAACCATTAATGAAGTCGGACTATTTTTAGTGTTATCATGTCATCGACAAAAGAACTTGACCAAGTAAATGATGATACGGCAGTTACACTTCTTCCCGCCATAATTCTCGTTGTAATCTACATGCTGATTGGACTATTCGGAAACCCTCTTGTAGCATTTTATTATGGATGTCGTGCAAAAGCTACATCGTCTTATCATTTCATTGTGGCACTATCAGTTTTCGACCTTATAACATGTTGTATATCAATGCCTCTAGAAATCGTTGACATGAGAAATTCATTTAAGTTTGAAAATACAATTGCTTGTAAGATTCTCCGTTTTGTCAATTATTTTGCAAGCATATCATCTGGGGGAATTTTAATAGCAATTGCAGTCGATCGTTATAGAAAAATTTGTCATCCTTTTAAAAAACAAATTACACTAAAGCTTACAAAAATTATCATCGTCATCACTTGCATGTTTTCTGCATGTGTATCATGGCCAAGTTTTGTCTTTTACGGAGCACATGAAGTTAATGTGACGTCAGTTCCGGGAATTGTCGGTTACGACTGCACAACAACGAGAGATAGTTCATTTAAAATTTACATAACAATTTATAATATAATACTTTTCATATTTTTCTTTGTTGCGATCACTAGTATCATAGTTTTGTATTGTCTAGTTGGAAAAAGACTTATAAATTTGAAACAATTTCAATTCTATGCCGCAAAACCAAAATCGTCTAACACAAATAATGCCTCACATGATTCTAGTGATTTTAAAACATCAATTGGAATATTAAGTCGAAGAACCTCGAATGTAATCGAAATACCCGACGAAACAGATGATAAACCTTTAGCTACAATCAAAGAACTCGATTCTTCGAGTAGACCTTCTTCGGCGACATCAAGCAGACCAGTGTCTTCCAAAAGTGAAAATCGAGTTCACCCTCAAAACTCTCACAAAAATTCAGCTTTTTCGGATCAAAAATTGACGGAAGGAGTTTCATCTATTTCTATCCATATATCAAACGAAGTCAGAAACGGATCTGCCATGTCAAATTATTCGGATCGGTCAAAGTCAACTCGTCAAGGTTCGGCAACATCAGGAACATCACGTATATCCGGTTTATCAGAGTACAGTGACAGCAATTACGTTCCAGCAGCATCTGAATCAAGAGATCCAAGGGGTTCAATAGACATTGATAAAAATGACAAGAAACTACACGCTCAAAACGTAGATACTAAAAAGTATACGATTATTATGCTATCAATATCAATAGCATTTATTGTGAGCTTTCTGCCTTATCTTGGACTCGTTACATGGCGGACTTTAGCGGAAGAACACGAGTTTCATCTTTTTTCGGATGCTGCATATTGTGCTTACCAAATATTTATACGCTCTTTTCTAATAAGTAGTGCTGTAAATCCTTTGATTTATGGATTTTTTAATACAGAATTTCGTAACTTTGTCAAAACTATTTGTCAAAAATGCTGCTGCTGTTGTTGTTATAAGAAAAAACAAAATACACACAAGCAAGAACATTCGGCATCTTTCTCGAAATAAGACTCTGACTTAGTTATTCAGTGCTTCAACATGTGTGTAGCGTGAAATTGACACGCGCCTTTTTACACATACGTGGGTACTGCTTGTGTGTACGATTATATCGCCGGATAATGTGCGATAATATCGATTATGTGCGAAAAATATCGATTATGTGAAATACATATATCGAATGCGTGTAAACAGTTTCAACTAATTATGCATACATACAATGTATATACGGAACTATAACTAAATAAGTGGATGCTTACATTGAATTGAGGGAGATCAGAATATTACGAAAGAACAATTACCCGTATGCAACAAGAAATAGAATATTATGACATTGTCAAAAAAGGGTAAAAATGCAAATAACACAAAACATGGTCAATGTTCAGAAAGGATGAACTTGAGAATTATGATCATGATAATTATGTGTTGTTTATTGACATTATATAAATAACACATAGCTGAGAGGGTGATAGAGCAGATTGTTACCCCGAGAAAACATTGTCATCCGCGGCGAAGCCAAGGTTGACAATGCTTTTTCGAGGGGTACCTATCTGCTCTATCACCCTCTCAGCTATGTGTTATTTAATTTATTGCGAATCGAATTCGAATTACGTGTGAACTCAGCATTATAGTCTTTTACAGATAAATTTTATTTTAAAAATTGTTTCTATGACGTCATCTACATAACAACGTTACAGGTATTAGAAAAAACAACAAAAGTTAAGTTATTTTGACAGTCAAATAATAAAATCTGAGCCAAAACGTAAAACTTTAGCTGTATATAATAACTTGATGTAAATTAAATTCAGTGTCCCTTAAACTATCGATCTTTGATTAGTCTAGACGTGAGGGTAACATTAAAAAAAATCGTCACCCGCTTAGCCATGTGATAGAGTAAATTAACACCCTCGTATCAGCCAATCAAAATATGGCATTTTAACGTGAAGTATAATAAAATATATTGACATATATGTTTATGTTGAATTTGTTTATTTGACAAGCGTCCACAAATTATTCATTTGTATATGGAATACAATATATTATAGTTTTAAAGGAGGAAGAACATTTGTCTGTATTCTTGAATATGCATCCTTTTTATCTAGTTTATTGAAAATTTCTCAACACACTTGCCAACATCTTCACCTTCAGCCAATGATATTACAGACGAAAGCATTGAATGTGTAGGTAAAGGTAAAATCTTTGGTTAGCTTGCTCGATAGCTTAACCGTGAAGTCATTATTAGGTAAGGTACATGTATATTATCCTCCTTTCGAAGTAGCCTAGTCCTACAGAAAGATATATTGGTTATCTGTCGGTAGGACTAGACTACTTCGAAAGGAAGGAAGTTTATCTAACCTATGAATGACTTCATGCATATGTTTCAGCTAGCAAGTAAGCCAACCAAAGATATTACCTTTACCTACACACTCAATGCAATCGGCTGTAATCACCTGTCCAGACATTTGCCAAAGTATTGTAACATACTCGAAAAGCCCACATGACGTTCTAGTTCTGGATTTTATGTAAATGTGTGTCTTAATCGAAATCGAATGATGTTTAAACAATTTGCCAAATTTCATACGAGTTGTCTATTTTTTTTTTTTCATTTTTCGAAAGCACAAATACATGTATACGTTAGAGCTATCTCCTCAACTTTTATCTTAAATTCGATCTTTTAATATCTTTCTTTCTTTCACACAAAATGGTTCTGGGTCTTCTCATGTATTACATGTATCTATATAGAATTTAATTATACAAACAGCCTGCACCGATTGTTTGCAGCCATTTCACCATCCATGCAAGATGGTGAAAGACACCCGGCCGATCTGCCTTAAGGTTGGAAGACATAAACTTGACCCTGTTGTAAAACAAATTAAGAGAAAATCAGCCTGCCTATTTAGAAATCAATGAAATTGTTTCGTAACTGTACTTATTAATCCTTGCAAGAAAAGCTTTGAAAACTTTTCAAGGTCTAAGATTTTGGTGCAAATATATTAAAGAAAACATTATTTAACCACTAATTATATAAATTATTGAAACGACAATTCCATTAATGATAATCAAATTAAAAGTTAAAGTACAAAGTATCAATTTCCTTCGATTATTATTCAAGATAACATGTGGTTTTAAACTTTAAAAAGGACAAGAAAAAGTCAACGGAGCCGTATAATGCTTGTACTTTAGAGATATTTTGAAGTACTAAATAAAATTGAGAATGGAAATGGGGAATGTGCCAAAGAAACAACAACCCGACCATAGAAAAAAACAACAGCAGAAGGTCAACAACAGGTCTTCAATGTAGCGAGAAATTCCCGCACCCGGAGGTGTCCTTCAGTTGGCCTCATAACAAATATATACTAGTTCAGTGATAATGAACGCCATACTAATTTCCAAATTGTACACAAGAAACTAAAATTAAAATAGCATTGAAATTCTGTTTGAACTTCATTTTGCAGTAAAAAATTCTGTGTAGTCATGCAGTTAGCAAGGTAAATTAGTACTAATTCATGTCGACACTAGCAAATTGCATGCTTATTAGTATATAGCCTTGCTTAGTCTGTTGTTTTCTGATGTCAGTGTATTGTTAAATTGAATATCTCAACCAACACCCTTTCACCAAAAATTGAAATAAATATAACATTCTTCAATATTTTTGAATTATGCTAATTGGTGATTATGATAACGTTAATTATTGGACAATATAAATCAAAATTGAAATATCTGACCCATAAAATGTCGTTTAAAAAAAGCTTATGTGTGGATAATTACAAGTTACATGTACGTTTTATAGCCCTATTCTTTAAAGATATTTAAATTCACATTTAAGTTTATGTATAAAACACCTTGAAGCAAGTATCTCCTGTTTGGTACAGATGAGGATAACATCTTTATAATAAGGATAAGATCCAAAAATGTGGCTTTATTTTAAAACATTACATTCATAATTCAATGCGGTTATTTTTAGATCCTAAGGCAGATGTATACTTAGGCAAAATTTAGCAGTATGAATTCTAAATTGTGACAGACTGCTACTGGAAAAGAAAAGAAGGGGATGTTAGATATGAACAAATGTTTTGTTATGTAATGAATAACTTGTGAGCCCTTCACATACTTTTTTACATGCAGGGATAACAAAAAAATCCAGTATGGTATAAGTAAAAAATCCAGCAATTGGTGTGCCAATTGAATGTTTGATTGACAAGTGTTAAATGCCCCTTTTAACACTATTGTGCCAATTCGGCCAGTTCTTATAAGTGGAGGAAGTCAGGGTGCCCGGAGAAACCACCGACCTTCGGTAGGAAAAATGAAAACCCTAGTCATTAAGATTGGAGTTGAGTGCACCTGCGCCGTCGTGATTCACACTCCCAACTTCAGTGTTGAGAAGCATGCGAACCAGAAGTTTGAGGCATGCACATGTAGAGGGCAAAAAAGATTTCAACAATATACGGGTGTATTTACGTAATGTGAATATCTAATTCGTCCCGAGTCTAAACAAAAGCAATCAAAAGCACTTTACATCAGTTCTTCAAGAATGAAATACAATTAGTTATAATTAACGTACAAAAAACTAGTTACGAGAATGATGTCTGACTTGATATGCACTATCAAATTCGGCGTGATTATTTCCATTTGTTCCATTTTGATCGTGGTAAACATTGCTATTGATTTTGTTTAGTTATTTGATAACACTTTTAGGCCTTTTTGTGCATTTTCAAACTGATCATTTGATAACACCCTATTCGGCTTGTTTGAGAATTTTGCAAAACCAGTGATCTGGGAACCTGAATTTAAATGAATAGACTGACACAAAAGGAGTAAAATCAGAGAATTAGCATATAAATAATTGACAAAGCTGGTAACTTCTCTTGAGCTTCAATTTCTCTTTTGGAAAATTAAGGATTGAAAATGATTTGTTTACACTAAGGAGGGGCATTTTCGTGGTAGGATGTGAGTCGCAACCACGTTCCCCTTATCGCAGTCTCCATGCACTTAAACATTGTCGCTTAAACTAGCATTTGTTTAAAATTATTCATCTTAGTAAATAAAAAGATTAGATAAATTGTCAAAAGTTAACGATGTTAGGTTGTTCAAATAACTATCAAATGTCAAGTTAATAAAACTAAAAGAGAAAATTATCAAAAGACAACGATGTAAGGTCGTTCAAATAATTATTAAATGTCAATAAGTTTATAAATCTTCCCTTTACTCATTCCATGGCAATGAAATTGACAGATAGGGCTGAATATGACAAACACTTCACCACAAACTTGTCAGCTGATAGAGATCAGTTTCAAATACCTGAGAGAAATACGATGTTAGATGTCGTTTTCATGGGTCACGTGACCTATACATCTACTTAATGCTTTATATCGTATTCAATCGACAATAACTTAAATATACGAGGTGAAATCTTTAATTACATCTTTTTGTTTTTACTACCTCTAGGTAAACATAGGGTTATGGTATTTTATTGTTTACCGTGTGAATAATACGTACGACCCCCGCAATTATGTTAGAACTAGAAATGGGATGAGATGTCCGTTTCTTTTCAAAATAATCGGATAGTATATAGAAATAATCAGGTAGGAAATGTGGGTTATTTTTTTTTTGCAGTTTTAAAAATTTTCTTTCTTTTTTTTTTGGAGGGAGAAAAGATGTGTTCTTTAAAGATAAAATTCGTCATTTTATCTGCATAAACAATATATATCTCATGAATTTTCGTGATCTCATTTCTCAATGACGTCTTGACATTATATTTGTATTTTACGTGCGCACATTAAAAAGATTTATTTGCTGATGCTAATTATGTGAGTTTTATAGTTGCAAAGAAAATTTATAAAAGAAAATCAAACGAATGATCGAATAAAAAAAAACAAGTATTATAATCGTGGTCAATTGAAACTATTAAATATAAACATTTCAGAGCATAGAAAAGGTACCATTCATTTAATTATCAAATTTCATATACTCTTAGTGAATGCAGTGAGAGCAAAATCGGGATTTATATTTTTGTTATTCAGATACAGTATCAAAATATATATTTGCAGAAAATTTCGCAATTTCTGATTTTTATAAAAAATGTCAATCAAAACTATCGTCCTGAACAAGCATGAAATATTTGCCACTGGACGTTAAGCAACCAACAATCAATCAATCAATCAATCAAAACTATTTAAAATCAACATTTCAGAACATAGAAAAGAACAACAACATGCAAATTTCATATATATATCACACTAAATCATTGTGTTATGTGCATTTCATCTTAATGACATTGTTTACAGTATAAACAGAATAAGATATAACATTCATTAATAGTGATAAATCGTCTAATAACTTTGTAAAAAAACAATGTCTCGAAAGGAAACGTCAAAAACATACATCGACTGTTTATCATGTATATTCCATCATTAAATCCAATACACAATAAGATTGTTGATGTCTTTGTAGACAGTTCATGTATAGGTGATAGATGATGGTCTTTTAATTGTCCATTAGCCACAACTTGTCAGGAAAAACAACAGGTATGGTAGTTTATATATGTAACGGTTTGTGTTGAATTGTTTTAGAATTTTAAATTAGTTTGATATGTATTATGTTTCAAATATTTTCCTACCATATAAGCGTTGAAATTGTTGGTTTTAAATATTTGCAATATTTTGTTTTGAGTTAATGATTGCAATTTTTAAATGGCGATTTTTCATAAATCACAGTGATTAATAGTTGTTCATATATATCAAACGTAACACATGTTATCTCCATGGATTGTCGGAATTGGGTATAGATGTATAGCATTTGTTCCATCCAGAAGTATGTAAAAGATGAAGGGCGTCAATAAGGCTGCACGAAATCTTTAAATGCGCAGTTATAAACGCACTTGATAAAATCACAAATCAACACAAGGGAACTATTCAATTGTGTGATATGCTTTTTCGCAACTTATCCTAATTCATAATGATAGCAATACATTATATACTACACGTTATATATCCCCCTTTTTAAACTTACAAGTTTGGCTTTTAAAGGGATAGCAGTACTTGTAAACTAACCTTTGCATTCCCCTGTCCCATCCTCCCGGGATTGCTGTACTTGGGCATTGGCCATGGGCATGTATGTAAAATATTTTCAAGAAGGCATCTTCCGTCTAGCAGTATGTCAAAGATTAAGGGCGTCCATTTGGTTGCGCGAAAGCTATAAATATGCAATCTTTACCGAGCTCGACAAAATCATATAAGTACACAAGGAAACAATTAATACTGTTATTGATGACAAAAAAGAGTTATCGGGGATGGTTATTGTTCAGCAGTTTATTTCACATTTTTTAAGAGGTCAGAAACAGGAGACTTAGTTAGGTTTTACCAGATAGATATAATACGACTTTTGTGTCTAGGGATCTTCTCTTGCCTTAGTTTTTCTACGTAGTGTCTTTCGTCTAAACCACCATAGTCTAGACACAAACTGTGTATTATACAAGGAGGTACAATTCTAGGCGTTGGCACAATTATTGGCACGTCTTAAATTGAAAAGAGATTAAATCCGATTAGATGATTTAAAGTCTAAATGTTTATATGTACGGGTTTTACATGCATATTATGTTTAACACTAAACTACGTCAGTTTTACATGCAAAGTGTTTTGCACTAGTCATTTTTGGGGCCCTTTATAGCTAACTGTTCGGTTTGAGCAAGGCTCCGTGCTGAAAACCGTACTGTTACCTATGATAATGGTTTTCCTTTTTCACTTGGATCGATAGAGAGTTGTCTCATTGTTACTCATACCATATCGAAAGGGCAAATGATTTATGATGAGGGATGCCGGTTTAAGGTTAAGTGAGAGTCATCACATGCATAATATAGACGTAATATGACAACTTATACGAGACTGACGCATCTTAAATGTAGTCAGATTTTTTTCACGGTAAGGGTCTGCATGTCAACCAGACATATTATTTGCACACCGAATTCACCTTTTTTGTTAATATTTCTCAATGCTGCATACTGAGAAGCGTGAACACCTAATTTTCAAAAACATTTGTGTACCAGCTATGGGTCGAACCTACTAACTAACGCGATGGAGTCGAAATACTAACAAGTCGCGATTCGAATGACTTATGAAAATAGGCGGAAGAGTAACCATTGTTAGAATTAGTTTAATCATGGTGTCAAATATTTAAAAAGTGCATTCTACAATGAATAAATAAAGGCAACAGTAGTATACTGCTGTTCAAACTCATAAATCCATGGACAAAAAACAAAATCGGGGTAACAAACTAAAACTGACGGAAACGCATAAATATAAGAGGAGAACAACGACACAACACTACAATGTAACTAACACACACAGAAACGGACGCCTATAGGTTTCTTTGGCAGAAAAAGCTTGTCTTTTGTAAAGTATTTAGAATGTTTATGTTTCATCTACTTAAAATATCACCCTTTCGAATGTTGCTTATAGGTCTGCTTCGAATCACATTCAGTTCTGAATTTTCCTATTAGAATCGAATAATTTTATCATGCCATACTCTATGCTAACAGCGACATAGTTAGAAATTATATATATATGTGTGTCACCCACCGCTTTACACATCGTTAACACTCTGAATAAAGATAATGACAAAGAAAACATTTATTAATCTAATTTTATTCCACGATAAAAGACTTTGGCCGAACTATTTCGGAAGTGATATCTAGTACAACAAATGGACGTTTTTTACGACCTTGACTTGCTATACAGCCCCTGCGCATGTAGTACATCATGAAACGGGTGTATATATACATGTATATACCTTGTTGTTGCCATTACGACGACTTTTGAAATAAGAAATTTTGGAAACAACTTTGGATTTATACTAATTATTTTTTTTCATTATAGGACTTTGATATGGATTACAGTGAAGTCAATCAGATAAATGATGCAATGACAGAAACTCTTATGCCAGCCATTGGTATAGTCTCAGTATATATGGCAATCGGTCTGATAGGGAACCCCATGGTTATATATTACTACGGATTTAGAGCTAGATCAACTTCATCGTTTCATTTTATTCTTGCGTTAGCAGTATTTGATCTTATCGTATGTACTGTATCAATGCCGTTAGAAATTGTGGACATGACCCATTTCTACAAATTCGAAAGTGCGGTTGCTTGTAAAATTCTACGTTTTGTAAACTACTTTGCTACTATAGGTTCTGGTGGAATCTTAATGGCTTTAGCCGTTGACAGGTATAGAAAAATATGCAGACCACTTCGAAGACAACTCACCTTACAAATTACCAGACTTATAATTGGATTTGTTTGTTTGTTTTCATTTTGTATTTCTTGGCCAAGCCTCGCTTTTTACAACATCGTAAATGTAAACATTACTAAAGTACCTGGATTAACCGGAAGTGATTGTACCATGATACGAGACGATGACTACAAACTTTTGATAACAGTCTACAATGTGTTTTTATTTTTAATATTTTTAATATGTGTTAGTGCTTTGATTGTTCTGTATGCTTTAGTTGGAAAGACATTATTTCGAGTGAAATGTTGCCGTCTTAAAAGAGATGTACAAAAAAGTGAAAATACAAGTCGGCGATACAGTCCGGCAGAAACAGTTGCGAGTGAAATAGAAAGTTGCAATGATAGTTCAAAACGTAATTCAGTGAGTTATGGATTAGAAATTCAAATTAAAGACGAGAATGATGACAAGCCTTTAGCAACAATAACGGAACTACAAAATGATAACAACAACATTCTATCATCCGATAATTCTGGCCATCCTCACATAGAAATGTCGGAAGTAACCAATCGAAACATAGTATTACCTCCAAATTATTTACCGTACTGCGCAGAAAAAGATTCAAAGGACTCTGACGACATTGATCCGTCTATTAATAGACGTTCCACGGAAATTATCCTAAAGGAAGGTACGGACGGGAAAACAGTCTCCAAACTTTCAAACGGAAAATCACATAAAGGAAAAGTAAAATTAACTCCAAATGTATCCACGAGCAGTCTTGGAAGTGTGAGATATAACCATCGATCGTCAAGAAAATCAATTTCAAGAAGACTACATACAAGACAATATACCATTATGATGATCGCCATTACTATAGCTTTCATCATTTCATTTTTACCATATTTGGCTTTGGTCACGTGGCGAACCATAGCAACTGACTATGAGGTTGACGTGTTATCTGATCCTGAACTTTTAGCTTTTCAAATTTTCATCAGGTCGTTTTTGATAAGCAGTGCTGTAAATCCATTAATTTATGGATTTCTTAATAGTGAATTTAGACGTTTTATTTATCAGCGTGTCTGCTGCTGTTTACACAGCAAAACACCATCACCTGAGATCTCTTCATCACACTCTATTTGAATTTGATTGCTCAACATCGTTAAATAAACGATGCTGATTGGTTAGCATTAATCATGTGATAAAACTCGCTTGCTTATTATTGTAGTTGAATACATTTAGAATATGAAAGTAGAGACTCACTTAACAATAAAACTCTCTTAATATAAAAGAAAAATAAGCATAACTAAAAAACGTTAAAAAAAAAGCCAACCACTGACTAGATGCCTGATTTGGGACACTCGGACACATGTTACGGGAATAAACTAGTTTTTGACTTGACCCTTTCCTTTTAATGTCAACAAAAGTACTAACAAATCTATATAAAAGAACATACAAAAAGGAAAACTACAAAAACGTTCAATATACATTAACAGTTTTAACTTGAAGTATGAATATGAAACAAAATGACAGACCAAACATGTTGCAACAATTGTCTTTACCAGTGTATAACACTAATAGTTATTGATAGCAAATTCAAACAAATTAACTACTGATGACTGATTGAGACTTGCTATGTTCTAATATCGGTGTCTTAACATGAATGCAGATTTCAGAAAACAACGTGTTTAGAAACCTGAATCGTCCATCAACTACTCATATCAGATTTTAGCCCTGAAACGAAATTTTACCCGGCAATGTATAATTGTCTTTTCATGTTTGCCTATTATATTCTCAACTTTGATGTTATGGGAGTTACTCAGTCCGAAATGATTTAACATCAATACAAGATCTTCCCCAAATAATAATCATTCAACCCATGATTGATTGTTGGTTGCTTTACGCCGCATGAGCACAAAAAGGCTATATCGCGGCGAGCATTCAACCCATACTTGTTGCATTGTATAAATTGTATGAAATTATATAAGGAGGGCGATAAATGTGACATAGTGCCTCTGGTTACTTAGGTTATGCATTTTAAGTTACTTTTCGGATACATATCTTTGTACAACATTTAATATTTTATCGTAGTACATGTATATAACGTCCTTTAAATTTCTTACCTAATCTACACTTCTTAAACCAAAGTTTTAAGTACAAATTTCATAAATTGAAAGGATTCGTCTCTATAGAAAAGAAGATGTGATATAAGTGCCTGTGAGACAACTATCCTTCTAAGTCACTATTTACAAAAAGTTCACAATTATAGGTCAAAGTAATGCCTTAACACGGAGCTGTGGCTCACATCGAACATCAAGCCATAAAGGGCCGCACAATGACTAGTGTAAAACAATCCAAACGGGAAAACCAACACACTAATCTATATAAAGAAATAGAAAGAACTGGTACGAACAACAACAAACGGCAACCACTGAACTGAGGCTCATGACTTAGAACAGGCTAAGATATTTTATATATCAAAGGTCCGACCTCTTTCAAGATTACAAGTTACATCATGATATTTTTGTATCGTTTTGATTTTGTAATAGCCACTATTATTAACGTATACTACATGAACTGATTTAAGTCGATATTATTGTGTCTATCAGAGGTCGACTATTTTTTTTTAGTTAAGTTTTTTTTGTTTTGGGGGGGATATGGTAGAAACAAATGAAAATGAGTAGGCACTCTGCCAAAAATTCTTCTGCCAATAACATTAGATGTTCATCTCCCATCCCATGTTTCAATCAGACAAGTGGTACTTAATAGAGAAAAGCCAACATGACAATTATATCTTATCCTATATGAGAGCCATATACTATTTGGTTTCTTGTTAAGCAGAATAGAATAGGAAAATCGAACAGTACTGTTCTATTAAAAAATCACATCAGTCAATCTAGAATAAAAGAAGTTAGATTCAAAGTTTGGATTTTGTGTCTAGTGTTTCAGAAGGGATTAGATTTTCAAAAGAGATGAACAAAATGTGTACGTCAGAGTAAAAGTTAAATTCTTTCTTAGATATTTAAATGTACGAAAGAAGTTACATTTGTCATAGGTTTTGTATACCGTCTCACCTTTTGTAACTTTTGAGTTCCTGGTATGAAAGTGTTTCTTGTCTGTTTGCCTTTTTTTGTTAGCCATGGCAGTGACAGTTTTTTTTTCGATCTATGAGTTTGACTGTCCATCTGGTATCTTTCGTTTTGGCCAACTAAAATTAATTAGTAGATTTTCATCCAAATTTTTGAAAAAAATGGGGCGGGTGGGAGGATCTTATTTATTAAATTTTATTTCATATGAAACTTTCTTGTCGCGTGTTATTCAATCATATATGCAAGTGTAATAATAAGCTTATATCATGTAAACACATCCATTAGGTATCGTGTATAACACAATAACAATCAAAACCAAGGAGTATCCAAAGACTAAAAAAAACCAAAAGACATTTACATAAACAGTTACAAATATTAAGTAGGAAACAACACAAACTCCACTAAAAACCAGGAATGAAATCAGGTGCTCCGGAAGGGTAAGCATTTCCTGCACCGTATACGGCACCCGTCATGTTATTCCTTTGTTCAGTTCGGTAATGATGGAAGGTTGTAATGACTGAGGAAGAATATCACTGAGATTATTATGATTTCTGACACACTTTTGTCATAATGGCCATCAGCTCATGATGGCAACTAGTCCAAATAATTATGACGTCTTGAAAGGCTATTATATTTTTTTCTTTGACGCCTTACTTCGTCGAAGTAAGGCGTCAAGACGTCATAATTATTTGGACTTGATGGCAACCATAAAATTTAGTGATGACCTCAATTTGATGATTCATAGACCTGTCTTGGTAACTTTTGAGAAAGCAGTATTCCCCGATCAACAAAATCAGCGTACTTTGAGCTATAGCTCGAGATCTAGAGTAACGTATCAATATTGAGACACATTTACTCCATTTACTTGCTGTTGCCGCTTTTTTCAAATTCGTAAATATATATCTCTGATTGGCAACTACTGTTTTACATGTAATTGCCGCTTTAGAGTAAACAGCAGAAATGTGAAGAAATGCTCTCTTCGGTTGGACTACCTACATCAAATTTATTTTGCTTTCTAAGATATGTTTTGTTGTCCTGATAAAAAAAAAATGAAGCAAATGCATTGGTATGCAACCCGAGTAGGATAAGTACAGAATAAAATGAAAACTCAAAGTGTTGAAATAACAGGGTTGGTCCTTATTGCAAGATGCAAATATAATTACAATGTAGAACATAAAGTTGTTTAATGACTCTATCGTGGGTATTGAGACAGAGGATGTTTGCTGTGGTTTTTTTTTTACAAAAAAAAGGAAAGGCATGGCTAAATTTATTTCTAAGAGCTTGCTGTAAATTAATAAATTAAAAATCATCGTATGTTTGTCGATTTTCTTAACTCAGTATACGGTTGTTAATCTAAAAAAAAATCATGCTTGTGTCAATTTCTTTATTCTAGTCAAATGTGTTCCACGATTTTGACACTTTTGGGTTTCCTTAACAGTCCAAATTTCTTGACACAAAGTCATTGCATAAATAAAATAAATCCAAGGTGTTTTATTACTCACATTCAACATTTGTGTCATTTGTGACATAGTGTACGGTAGTCCAAATAATTATGACGTCTGGCAAGGCTATTTTATTTTTTTTTTTTGGGACGTCGTAGGAAGCGTCCCAGAAAAAAAATTAGCTTTGCCAAATAATTATGACGTCTGGAAAGGCTATTTTATTATTTTTTTCTGGGACGTCGTAGGAAGCGTCCCAGAAAAAAAATAAAAAAGCCTTGCCAGACGTCATATCATAATTATTTGGACTAAGTGTACGGCGATTTGCGTTCTTGGACACAGCGTATTACTCGTTACCCGAATATTTCACGCCCTTCTCGTAATCAATCTTTATTCTTGGTAAATGATGTTGTCATCATAGATCAGCAGTATGTATCGACTTAATCATTCAGTTAGAATACTCTAAGCAAGGACGTATAACTATGTTAGTTATACGTCCTTCCTCTAAGAAATACGAAAACCGAAATCTGAAACAGGAAGTTTTACACGAAAGGAAATATCGACTATTACCGGTAACGGAAATGAACAAAATCCGGAAATCGTAATTTTTTTCAAAAATTAAAAAAAAATCGGGGTGGGCGGGGATGAAAATCTATCAATTAATTTTAATTGGCCTTTTCTTTGAAGTAATTTTTAACTATTTGTCTTTTCGTTGTCTTACCTTTTTGTAATGATATTGTCTGGTTATTTTTTACCATTAATGATTTGTTTACTCCCCACTTGGAAGCATTTCTCTTCTTTCAAAGATCTTTGAAATTGCTATTCACACTGCCCTATGAGGAGTTTGTTTCAAAATACCTCAAGAGCACTGCTTTGACCATTTATGTCAGAGGGTTGGAGGACCATTTCTATCGAAATGTTCATATAATGGGAATTACATGTTGCCCTTCTGTTAATATAGAAAATTGAAGTTTCTCATATGTACCCATTTTATCACTAAAACTGTAATACTTTTACTATAAACATCTGTAAGAAAAAATGTAACATAGAATAGAAAATTAAAATGCAATAGAATGTTTTTTAAAAGGTCAAGATATAGGACTGTCCAGCATATTTTCAACATTTATGGGTCTCGAACTTCTTAAGAGTTTTAACTTTCAATACACTTCTGTTATATCCCTCCCTTTACTTCAGGTTTTTCTTAAGAATTGAATTCGGCCGCTATCAATGTTTATCAATACTGGTTTATTTCCCAGGTTGTGTCTCTCTTAGATGAAACATAGGATATATACATGATATATGTGAACCAATTGTACAAAACAAAATATCAATTTAACAAAAGGGGGCGTATTTGGTGAAACAGCTTTAATTAAAAAGCGCAATGTATACTTCCATTTATCTGTTTATTCCAATAGAAAAATCTTCTTTTAAAGAAACTACTTTTTTCACTATACTACTTATTTATTAGAACAATAGTCTTAAAGAAATAATTACATGTACTATTAGTTTACAGTAGATTTGAAGCCCCCTCCTCAACCAAGTTTTAATTTTAAAGAATTTGAAAACATTGCATATAAGTATTGTCAGCTTACTCTATGTGCATGTTTTCTGATATTCAATGTCTAGAACCTACATGAAACTACGCTGATAATAATATATTTAAAGCATTTCAAAATATTATTAACTTTTTAAATTATTTAATCATACCAACATTCAACAATGTATAAAGTATCTTTCCAGTTCACATCTTACAATTTATCTATTAAAATTCCCAGTTTCTGCCTCAGATGGTAAATTTAGAAAGATTATCACAATAATATCCTATCTTACCATATATCTATTAACAAAATATGGTACATATATGAATTAAAAGTATTGATGCAAAATAAGTGTGTATTAAGGCCCAGGATTTTATCAATCTTCATGAAATACTTATAAAACTCATATTTCATTTGATTTTTATTTAAAAAAATCGGATGAAAAACCATGTTATCTTTTTCCAACCAATGGTGTTAATTGGAAGCTAAAAAAAACATAAGAGTTGTCTTTCTTCGAGTATCATGTGTGTTGTCTCTGTTAACCAGTGGCTTAGATGCATTAATCTGAAATTTTTAAATACACACATAAATCCAAAAGGCACATATATCCTCAATGTCAAGTCAAGGGGATATATGAGATAAACACTGCTTGGGGTGTGCGTTGATGAGGAAATCTTATACATGCATCTCTCAAATACATTAAATTCAACATATTTAAAAATATTCTTTATTTCTATCTTTTATATGCTTTGTGCAAAAATTCTTCGAATCAAAACAACAAATAGCGATACACAATAAGTACATATTAGAAAACTTTTGAAAATAGTCTTTTAACTGAAAATATATTTCATAGATATAAGAAGATGTGGTATGAGTGCGAATTACACAACTTTTCATCCAAGTCATAATTAGTAAATAGTAGAAGGTTATAGGTCAAGGTATAGCCTTCAATACGAAAAACGAAGCCTTGGCTCACACCGAACAACAGTATATAAAGGGACCCCAAAATGACTAATGAGATACAAACAGGAAAACCAACGGTCTAATCTATATATATAAAAAAAAACAGAAACACCAATAAATCACATCAACAAATGACAACCACTGAACAACAGGTTCCCGACTTAGGAGTCAGGTGCAAACGAATACAGCGGGTTTAAATGCTTTAACAAATGCATACCTCCACTCTTATTTGAAGTAGTGATGTAATATCACAATATCGAAAGACACACTATAAATATTAAAGTATAAAATGAAATGGCTTAACTCAATCAAAAACATGTATTCACAAAATCAAATAAACTTAAACGGAAAGAATTAATTTGATCTATGACACACTATAATACAGTATTAATAAAATGGTGATTTGTAAACCTGAATTATTAAAATCATTTTTACATAATATATAGGTCCGATTCATTGACGGGCTTGTCTCTGGTAATGTCCTTTTTGGTTTAATGGCTCTTTCAACGTTATATTATGTTTTATACCGTCAAATGGTTTAGCATAGAGCATCACCGAATCATCTTAATGATGATACCCTCGGGGACAAACCTCCACTAGTAGCGGCATCGACCCAGTGGTTGTAAATAAACTCATCCTATATACCAGGAGTAATATTTTATATGCCATGACGTGCGTTTTGTCTACAAAAGACTCATCATTGACGCTTGAATAAAAAAGGTTAAAAAGACCAAATGAAATACGAATTTGAAGAGCATTGACAATTGAAGCTCTTCCACAATCCAGTGCCCAATACAAACAAGTTCATATATTTTGTTTATTGTATTAAAATTGAATTTTTACTACAACTAAAGCATGTTGACATGGCTAAACTTTTAGTTATGAACTTATCAACACAAAACTATAAACTTTTTTATAGACCTTAAACGAGCACCTTAGTGTGTAGAATCGTGTTGTGACATGAAATCGACATCGGACTACATCTATAGTTGTTGCTATATTACGAAGGTTATACGGTGTAATTCTGCTGCGCAGTTTATTTCATTTCATCAGCCGACAATAACTGACATTTGATCAAGTATTTTCCGTTTAGATTTTTTCTTTGATTTCGGTATTTTTGTTAAAAAATATATATAATGTTTGCTGTATTGCAACTTTAATGTACACATGTACTATTACGAAAACGTTCACCACTTGTGCAATTTCAAATAATTAACCATAATTTTCATCACTTATGCAATTGCAAATAAGTTATCACGATTTGTTTGTCATTACCCTTAACAATCTTTAATATATTATTTAGGTATGCTCGATGTATTTTTTGACTGGATAAAGAGAACAAAATAAGCAAATGGGTTTATCATGATTCATGCATATCAACATTAAGATACATGTAATACGTTAAAAGTTTATAAGTATTATCATTTGGATATTTACAGAGATGTTCATAGGCCCTTATATATTATCAAATGGATAACAAATGTTAAAAACAAAAATCAAATTACTTGATCGGTTGTTTTGATATTCATTTAATTTATGCTGCGTGCATGTATATTGATATTGTACAAATGCGTGACCTAAAATAAGGTTAGTAAGATCATATGGGAGCCTATAGACAATACGTGCAGTTTCTGAGAGAAAAAAAACATGTGGTTAAACTACTTTTGGAATGTATGCTGAACGGAGTTTTGATGGTCAGTGCAAAAATATTTTAGAAAATCTAATTAGAATTGTGATTTTCAGGGTAATGACAAATGTTTTACCAAAAGTAATAACGGCTGTCGACATCTTGCCAAATATGTTCTTCTTCACACAATTGACTAAGAACCTCTACCAACAAAACAAACGAAATATAGAGGTTTTTTATGCGAAACATGTAAGACAAGGTCTTCCAGATAAGCAAAAAAGCTTTAGGGTATAGTTTCGTCTTTTAATGTTTTAGTTTTGAGTGTTAAAAGTGAAAAGCAAGAATGTTGTATCAGGGCAAAATAGTATGTTCTGCTTTAAAAAGAAGATACAAAGATAAAAAAAAAAAATCCTATGTGTAGAGATAGCTATCAAAGGTACCAGGATTATAATTTAGTACGCCAGACGCGCGTTTCGTCTACATAAGACTCATCAGTGACGCTCAAATCAAAATCTTTATAAAGTCTTCCGCCAGAGCATTGAGGATCCAAAGAGACCGTGTATATCTAAGTCAAACATACCGTAGTTAACCTTGGTTGTCGAACTTGAAAATGTAGAATTGTTAAGTAATTTTAAGGTTTCCAATATATTGAAAAAAATTACAAATGAATAACACAAACTTGTTCTTATAACAATGTTTCTTCTTTGGAACAGTTATATAACAAGATATATCTAAAAATTTCAAAAATAATTAATATTATGCTTGTTGTAGACCAATTAAGTTTCTTCACATTGATACAAAAATTAAAAAAAGAATAATTTTGTCTTTTAAATGTTTTGATTCCAGCCCCACTGAATCGCTTCTTTTACAAAATGGTATACGTATTGTTATCTTTGGTGAGTTTGTTCAAATCGTTAGAAGTAACTAAACATAAAACTCAAAATGTTGAGTTAAAGTCAAGCACCTATTCCGACGAAAGATCATCTCATTATACTATCAAGACTTCCAGACATGTTATCATTGTTGTATTTAGAAGATGGCAGGGATCTCCATGGATGAAAATTGAACGATGGAGGAACTTTCACCATTACAAACCGTGTCTATTCTGTACAGTGTAGCGCGATCGGAAGTATTTCATCCCTCCATACAAGGAATGGTGAACATGCTAAATCATTGCTTATTTAAATTATATTTTTTTGAATTTTCATTATAGAATTCGAAGTATCAATATTTTCATTTATTGCTATTTTTAACCTTTCAAATGCCAAATCTTCATGGTCCCCCCTTAGTCGAGAATGACCAAAAGCTGTCATGAAGGTCCCCATGTAGATTTCTTATATTGTTGGTAATTGTTATGGGGGTTAAAAATCATATGATGTGGAGCTTATTTTTCATGGACACTGTCAAATTCAGAACCCATTACCGGTATGGCTGATTTGCAGCAACAACAAAACGATTCGTACGGGTTATGTAAAAGGTTAAAGAGATTTGTAAAGCAAACATTGACAAATGAAAATGTTTTAATGACTTTATCTGACAAATTGATCTTCGAGTATGAATAGAAACCGGAAACGCGGATGTATCAATTTGATTGTAATATACGAAATGAATTCGGAATTACGATACGATATTTCTTTACAGGAAATATTTAAGTTTTTACTTTTAAACTTTTAAAGTAATTCTAAATTATCGTTACAGCAGTACTCGAGTTATTTGCAATGCAATAATATTTACTGTTTTGCGTCTTATTTTGTACTTCTTAAAAAGGGGGATGCTGATTGCGTAAGTCAAAATAAAGCACGTGTTCGACTTGTTAAACTGTTTTCTTTGTAACTGGATTATTAATTAATTTATTTAATCCAAATTATCATAATCATTTGCTGAAACTTAGTTGATTAATTCGACAAATAGATCGTCTATCCGCAGATAGTATTCTCCTGTCTGTTTTGTTGATCTACCTGTACAAGCTCAGGTACA
The DNA here is from genome assembly GCF_965363235.1 of Mytilus galloprovincialis. Taxonomy (NCBI): domain Eukaryota; kingdom Metazoa; phylum Mollusca; class Bivalvia; order Mytilida; family Mytilidae; genus Mytilus; species Mytilus galloprovincialis. The sequence goes on from NC_134849.1 coordinate 43,862,308, forward strand.
AGTGATTAGCGATCTTAATCCGGATATCCCCCAGGCGTTAGAACTGTATTGGATTATAACATAAAAAGCCTAAAAGGTTATGCAATTACATGCATTTGATTATAATTGATAAAAAAAAATGGCGTCGGGCTGCAAAAAATGATGAAGTTTTGAACGATGGCGGAAGACAATTTAACGATGGCGCAAGACACTTTAACGATGGCGCAAGTCATTTGACGATGGCGCAAGACATTTGAACAATGGCGGGGCGCCATCGTTAAACAGGCCATGGAGATCCCTGGATGGTACATTTTATATTGTTATTTATCCGATTTATTTGGTGTATATCTTAGTATATTGGTAATGGTTTATGATGGTCATTGATATTCTGAGACAACCTATTATGAAATATAAGTCTCAACCTAACTCAGTGTTACTTTTACGTTGATATAAACAAAGCAACAATGGTAAATTTAATGGTAGGTTGACTATTCAACGCCTTTCCTGACTATCGAAACTAACTAGGATATGATAAGTCTCCTGGTAGAACATGATCTGCTAACCCTGCTGTATTATCTATTTGATGGGATTCAATTATGATACAATATAGAATTGAGAATGGAAAGGAGGAATATGATATGTCAAAGAGACAACAACCCGACAATCCCGCACACATAGGTTGTCCTCAGCTGGTCCCTGTATTAAATTGTGTTCTAGTTCAGTGACAAATGGTCGACATATTTAACTCCAAAACATATAAATGAATTAAAATTTTAAAAAAAAACATACAAGACTAACAAAGGCAAGAGGCTTTCGATCAGGGACATACGCAAAAATGTGGCGGGTTAAACATGTTTGATAAGTTCTCAATACTTCTTCTATACCTCTATTCAATGTAGCATAAAGAAACACATACCAATACGCTCAGTAAAACTCAGCTTAATAAAATGCCTTTGAAAAAGTACTTGTAAGTATTTTTTTCTGCTGAAGTTTATGATAAAAAAAATCATAACATGTATTTTTTCATATCAAATATGCACGTATTACAATCCATTGGTCAGTATCACCTATCAAGCATTAAGCTCTTTGGCTAAAAATACATTTGCTACTAGTATGCAAAATGCCATGTAATTATCTGATATGTGTTTTTGTATGCTAGGTTACCACACATATTTACTTCTTTCAATCAGTTTCTACAATATAAGTTGACAAGAATCAAAACGGAACATTTCAGTACATATCAGATCATGTTAAAGCAAGTATTTTTTTAGTTTTTTACACGATATCAAATATTTCTCTTTTCATAAAAAACGGACAGACAAAATAAAACATATAATCAGTGTTTAAGGTACACATTCGTAACATAATTGTTGAAATCTCGATTGTGAATATATTTTTGGAGCTTATCTTTCGACACGATTTGTCTAGATATGTATAGAGTGGTTTATGAGCATTTTAAACTTTGTGAAGTCTGAACCCTGCCAGGCTATATAGATCGTGTGGTCATACTATATGAATCACGTGTTAGTCGGTGCTGCTTGTCCTTGAATGTCGTCTTATTTCGAGATAAATGGTTGGTGTTGTCTGTTTTAATGTATATCTAGTTGGAAATTATAATTCAGGGATTCAGTTACCACAAAATTACTTCAAACTATTACCAAAATGTTTATGGAATAAAAGATCTTGTTTGGAAGTGTCATTGTGGTTCATACATAATTTGTATTGCTTCCTAGATGTTGTACGTCCTTTCGATATTTTTACATGTTAAAATTGGAAATTTCACAAGTTCACAGACTGTTAACACCCTCTCTACATTAAGTCGTTTGGTGTCCTTACTAATATTCTGTCTAGGAAAACCTTAGTTTTGAAAAGTTGTATTTGAGCTTTCGTCACCTTTTGGCACTACGAGTAGCATAAGGTTTATGTCTCTATCTTTTATATATTTTGTACAAATTTGATAGTCAAGCATTTTTTCAATTGATTTTAATAATTCATTGTGGTTGATGAATGTTCTTTACTCTGTAATGTTAGGTGGATCTCTAACAAACATATCAATAAACCAAAGCGTACCTGTTCCAATTTTGTAGCCTCAATTCTAATGGGTGCTCTTGGTAGCTATCTGTGATTTTCTTTTTTTATTCGATTAACATTGCATTTCTTTTTTTTTCTTTTTGTTTCATAACAATATTTTTTTTTTTTTTTTTTTTTTTTTTTTATTTCCTGTATAACCTGCATGACTTTGCAGCGTATTGTACAATATTGGTAGCTCATTGATGAAGCTTTTACGTATTTCTATTAATTGTCACTTGGTTTCTAATCTAAAGTTGTCTTTTTCAAACTTTATTTCTGTATAAGTATCGATTATTTGGTTGTAAGCATATTGATATATTTTTTATATCGATATGCAGACAACCAGAGAATCGATGTATTAATTATATTTGCTTGTTTTGCATGATAGAAACAAGTGATATGATCATTCAGAAAACCAGAAAATGGCTTGGGTAAAATATATCAACGTCGGTTTGTTTAGAATGACGTCAGTGATATTATTGGGTCAAAGCTGTAAGACAAAGTCAACATATTTAACGTTACAAGCCGTTATAAGAGATAACTGGAGAGAAACAGATAGTGGGACGACTGATAGATTGTAATATCAAAAAATTTTACTAAATCATTTGATGATTTTGATATATCATTTCTTCATACGTATGACAAGATCTGGTGCAGGTTAGATTAAAGAAAATGCTTCTATTTAGTGTTAATATCACAAGCTTAATTATTAAAGCACACAAAAAAGAATACTTGGGCTAAGCTGTTATGGTGTTTTAATCAAGCATGTTGTTAAAATATAAGAATATAATGATTAAGCATACTTTTTATAGTGTAAGAATAAAATACAATATTACATTCAGAAAGCATACACTGTTTAAGAATGTTATATGTTAGGGGTATGTCATTCGATGATAGTTGAACATATATAATAAGTCTATCTCTTGATAAATTGGCTAATTGAGTCGTCAAAATTCTGAAACCACGGTTTGGTGCACGGAGCAGTTTCAGTACCAGAATAAAGTGATGTGAATTGTTGGTCCCTGTAACTTACAATATTCGCCTTTTTATCGATATCCCACTTGTGGAAAAATTTATTTGCCTTAGGTGCATCGGGCGAATATCCAGTTCCATAACTCAGATCTTTGATAAAATCAGCCTGAAAGTCAATTTGTTCATTGTTTCCTTTCAAGCCTCTGCATCTCTGTACCCATTTCTGTGCTTCTTTCTTCATTTCTTCACAATTCGTTAGTTTGTTTGGTAACGTGTCCGTGATATACCTAAATAAATACAGAAAAGAAATATAACAGTTATTTACGTATCATGTGTATTTTATTTTCTATATATTGTTTATTACACAACCATTTCGAGGAATATTAATTAAAGGTCTTAAAAAATCAGATAAATTCTAAAGGCAACTTTGCTTGGGCATGTTGGGTGAGTTAAATCACTCTAATACAGAGTCACTGGCTACAAGGCTTAATATTAAAAACGGTCAACTACTGTCTAATTTATTAAACATGCATTTCGAAACAATAAAAACAATGGTGTGTCATACCTGCATATCCAGAGCCCCTGTGCATCAAACATTGTGAAAGAGAAAAACTGGTCCTGAACTCCCATGTAAAACAGTTTCTTGTTACCTTCTTGTAACCACAGGGATCCCTTGTATAAGCCAGCAGGATATAAAGTACGGGATGAAGACAGACGTAAATTATCCTCCAAAAATGGGAATTTGTACTTGTAACCAGTGCTCAGGATGATTGAATCAACTTCAGTAGAACTGCCATCAAGAAAGTGTACAACTTTGCCTTGAATTTTCTTGACTAATGGCCTTTCTTCAATTCCAACTGGCCATTTAAAATTCATTGGACTCGATCTATAAGACGTCACAATACTTGTGGCCCCAAATTTAAGACATTGCAACGCTATGTCCTCTGCCGAATACTTTGCTCCAACAACCAACACACGCTGACCTTTGAACTGTGTAGCGTCACGAAAGTCATGTGAATGTATTATTCTCCCAGGAAAGGTCTCGATGCCTTCAAAGTATGGTTTGTCTGGAGTGTTGAATATTCCTACGGCAACGATCACGTGAGTGAAATTGGTGTCGAATGTCTGACCTGTCTTCAGATTTTCAGTTGTTACTGTAAAGTCATCTGACTTTTTGTTGTACCTCACATATCTTACTGCAGTGTTCCATTTGATAAACCGTTTTATATCTGATTTGCTTTTCTTGACAAGCCTGCCTATAAGAATAATTTTAAATTAACGGATGAATTAAATTGAGAATGGAAATGGGGAATGTGCCAAAGAGACAACAACCCGACCATAGAAAAAAACAACAGCAGAAGGTCACCAACAGGTCCTCAATGTAGCGAGAAATTCCCGCACCCGGAGGCGTCCTTCAACTGGCCCCTAAACAAATATATACTAGTTCAGTGATAATGAACGCCATACTAATTTCCAAATTGTACACAAGAAACTAAAATTAAAATGATACAAGACTAACAAAGGCCAGAGGCTCCTGACTTGGGACAGGCGCAAAAATGCGGCGGGGTGAAACATGTTTGTGAGATCTCAACCCTCCCCCTATACCTCTAGCCAATGTAGAAAAGTAAACGCATAACAATACGCACATTAAAAATATTTCAAGAGAAGTCCGAGTCTGATGTCAGAAGATGTGACCAAAGAAAATAAACAAAATGACAATAATACATAAATAACAACAGACTACTAGCAGTTAACTGACATGCCAGCTCCAGACTTCAATTAAACTGACTGAAAGATTATGATTTCATCATATGAACATCAGGCACAATCCTTCCCGTTAGGGGTTTAACATCATACCATCATAACATATATGAGAAGAACATAACCCGTGTCATGCCAACAACTGGTTTTTGAATAAATATGTTTATTTCCGATGCAAAGACCCTATAAGATGAATGTGTAGTTTTAAGGAAAATGTACCTAAGTGATCATCCTTTTTTAAAGTCAACTTGTAAATACCCTCTCGCTACTTGCAGTTTTCAATATATATATATGATTCCCACCAGGAAATTGAAACACAAATATTGACGGGTTTTTTTTTCTTAAGGCGTGCCATTAAAAACTAGCTATTAACTTAGTTATAAGATAAAATCTTCATTTTTTAACTATTTTCTTGTCCATACTGCATGCGTATATAGTTCATTTAAAGTTTTCCTCCGGGGTCATACTGCCACCTCCTCGTATAATGGTGCATCGAATACAAGTATGGTGCACAGGGTGATCTTAAAGCTGGTCTTACGTTCCTTCGCCGTATTATTATATGCGTAATTTCCCAAAAATTCCTTGTACAGTATTCTCGCACATTTCATCGTTGCTAAGTTAGCATTTATATTACTGTTCACATCGCTACCCCGTATCAATATATATATTCTGCTTTTCTAAGACCTGTTTATTCATCGAATGTTGCATTACCGAATGTTTATGCCCGCACAACTGTCAAAATGTTAAAATATATCAACGACCATCAACAGCTGTTCGTATGTCAATACTGGGGTCATCACAATTTAATAAAGAATTGAATGCTTCTTTGTGCAACTTCATTGGGATGTAAAAACGTTGATCGAAGTACATTTTGTATGAAGCGCAGAAGCGCTTTATTCTAAATATGTGCGCACGGTCAACGCTTTTTCAACCCTATGAAGTTACACAAAGAAGCATTCAATACTTCTAATCACACATTTTAGCTAGTATCATGAAAACACGATTTTTATAAAGTTTTTATTTAATTTACCTGTGCACTTTATTGTGGGACCTCGTGTCATCATGAATGATCAATTTTATTGTGTAATGAAGTTAGTTAAGGAATAACATGAGATTGCAGTGTAGCCAATAAGAATAACGTATTATAATGAAACATACAATCTAATGTTATTATAAGGAAATAAAACATTAAACTGTTAAAAAAACACCGATCAAATTAAAAGCAATAATACCTTCCAAATAATCTCTCATAGCCGGTCGTGGAAGAAACGATGGTATTGCTTTTCCAAAGTGATCAGTAAATGTATAGTACGGATATTCTAGACCTTCTTTCGGCCCGTTAGACCATAGATGTTTGTACATACCACCATGACATGGTTCTCCAAATTCATCAGTTCCTAGAATAGCAAAAAGTGTAAATAATGGCGAAAGTAGTATGTCGATGTTCAATAGTTGTAAATCGATTTAACTGAAACAAATACAGGTCACAAACTGAAACTAAGGGAAACACATCAACTCCAAATGGAAAACAATGGAACAACATAAACACCTAACTGTTTAAAACAAATAACAGTTAATAATAATACATTATTATATGTATTCGAAATATTATAGGAAGCAATATAAGGTTGAAACAAAAGAATACAGTTATTACGGTGCATGTGGAGTAGGATCTACTTACTCTTACAAGTACCTGCAATCACCCGTAGTTTATAGTCGGGTTGGTTTTGATTAGCCTTTATCTTTGTATATGTTATGATTTATATACTGTTGTTTGTATTTTCATCTTTTTCTTATTTAGCATCGAGTTGATAATTTATTTTCGACTCATGAGATTGAATGTCCCTTTTAAACCCTTTGTCTCTCTTTCGAACACACTTGATGAATTTTTTTTTCAATGCTATTTTAAGAATGTATAATTTTTGCATGTAATGTATGCAGTATAATAATTTCGAAAACATAAAACATTTTTTTTTAAAGAATTATGCTTTATAACATACCTTCTTTAGGGTCTATGGGTTCGTTATGTAAGTTAATTAAATAAATGCTGCACTTTACTTGGACGACTGATTATATTATTCGTTGCACGTCAGAATGACGTTTCGCATAAAATTTATTTGCATGACGGGTGATGTATACAAAGTGGAGGGTCAATCACCACGCCGATACAACTGGTTTGAAGTTGTTTATATTATTTCTAAAAAATTATTTCTAACGATAAAAAGTAAATACATTGTACTGTGACTTGAGACTAATCGAACATCTGTAATTTGATGGTATTTTTAATTCTTCGTCAGTTTTAAAGACGAATCACACACTAAAATTGATTTGTATCGTATTGTGTTTTTTTTTTCTGTTTGAACCTTAACATTATTTTTAAAAAAAGATAATACAGTCGAAGAAACTAATTGACGTATGTTAGAATGACATTTTTCTTGATAAGGATGATAATCTGAACAGGCAAAATAAGATATGTTACGGGATAAATTATTACCAGTCATCCATGTAAAGTTCCAAAGTCCAAGCCACGTGTCGCTTTTCTCGTAGCAGACAACTTCCGTCGCAGAATCGCTGATCTGGTCAAAGTGAAATAATGCTGAGGTACCACAAGGCCCTGCTCCAATGATACAGACTTTCCTTTTACTTGCCATTGTCTTCCTTAAGAAATATGGACCAACAACAGCAAATCGGTAAAATTTTTGAAATAAATTGAAATCTTATAATCGTAAAAAATATGTTGGCTATTGAGAATTTCATTCATTATCCCCTCTTGTCCTATTCCCGTATAAGCTTCTGAAGGTACGTATGCGTTATTTTAAGTTACTCTTACTTAAAATCTCAAACCGTTCAAATATAAAAATAGTATTTTGCTTACAAGTTTTATTTTTTGTTTTAAAATTTGTTCAATTGATAATAGCGTCAAAAGTCATCGGCTGTCCTTCGGCGGATTTGTTTGTTAATATACAAAATAGAAATTATTGTTAGTAGTATTAACGGATTGGTTTCATAATACAATACAATAAAATTGGTGAGCGATCAGTTCCTCATAAGTGCTCACAGTTACTTAAACGTTCAGTTTTCTATTTATTGTCATTTTTCCCGACCGTGCAAGGGCTGTATAGCCAGTCAAGGTAGTTAAAAACTTCCATTTGTTGTTATCATATTTATGTTTAAAAGTTCCTGCGAGAAGCAAAATCTATATTAGAGTATCGTTAGTTATTTACCGAGTAATCTAGAATAGTAATGATTAAAATTTGGATAAGCATGGACAGGGAAAATGTAATTTACTGTATATGGTTCCCTGTTTTTGTGTTTGAGTTTCAAATGATTTCATTTCAATTCATTGTAGTAATTTCCTTTTGTTGGCTTAAAAACCTTACCTAAATGGGGACAAAAATCATAGAAAACGACATCATACTTTTCAACCTATCTGATTTACAAAGACAGATTTCCCCAAATTACCGTAAAGCGGATTATTTTCGCAGGGTGTAAATTTAAGCTTATTTTCACGGATAGAACACAATCGTAAAAATAAATCCGCTAATATAAAGTTGTACATGCAAAGGTATCGATAAAAATTTGAAACCGACAAAATAATAACCGCCAAAAATAGTTCGTATACCTTTTTCAATGAAAATCGCGAAATGTTACACCCGCGAAAATAACCCGCTATACGGTATTTCTGCAAAAATGACACAAAAAGCTGCATAAAATTTCAATAAATAAACACACATCGAAACTTTTGTTTACTCAAACAAGTAACTAGCAAACATGATCTTAAAACAAATCAATGACAATACAACATACTTTTCAACTTACTTGATTCCAAAAGTTAGTGTCACTTATATTTTATCTGCAGAAATGATACAAGAGGTTATTTTAAATTTCCTTAAATACATATCCCATCTCAACTTTGAACCATTTTTCAGTGCATGATTTCATCTTAGGTCAGTAATGTTATTTTTCACTTTACAGACTAGACAGATTATATTATTTTGCCCTTAACAGACTAGACAAGTATTTCCAGTGTTAAATTAATGAATAGATAATGTCAAGGCCACAGTTATAGTTGTGTTTGAATCTGTATCACGTAGAATCACGTGAATCACGTGAATCACGTTGGCTATTCGGTGGTTTGATCAGTTTGAATCTCCCTCTGGGATATTTCACCTTTCTTTAAACAAGGAAAATAAGGATTATTTAGTGACACTTAACCTCACGCAGGAAAAAAAACGAAGATGTGGTACGATTTGATGATATAACTTCTCACCAGAGATCAAATGATGTATCTGTTTGCTTCAATCTTTGTTTGCATTTCTTATCTTAGGTCCGAGTACACAGTTATTTCATAGTGCAATTCTTTTAGACAATAAATGGAAATAAAAAAATCCCACTTGCACTTTCTCAATAATATTTTTTACAGTGTGATGTACTACTTTTGGGACAAATTATATATCATTTTTAGATAACTTCATCGACTCTAACACCAAATATGGACAATTGTATGTAAAAGGGGGGGTTTGAATTCTTTTGACAGCTTCCCAAATGCTAATTTTTAACCTTTTTTAGTTGGACTTTACTTTAAAATATCATGAATAATTTTTTCACAGTGTAATTTTATCCCACTTCTTACTGTTTGAGACATAAAACATGAAGAAATAAATTTGGAGGGTTATAAAAAAATTCGCCAGTAACACACTGTCAACACAAGGGACTATATTTTTGGACAACGAAAATCAGGGACGATCACTGTGTACTCGGACCTCTAAGTGCAGCCTCTTAAGCGAAACAGATGTAAATAATGTTTTTAATGCTCTGGTTTGATTCAGTTTCAACTTATTTTCTATCTCAATAGAGCGAGTATGCTATCAAGAGACCGACAATTCGATACTATAAGAACAAGAAAAAACTCATTGTGTATCAAAAACAAACTTTTTAAAAGCCTTGACATACTAGATATAAAAAGAAGATGTGGTTTGATTGCCAAAGAAAAACTCTCCACAAAACCAAATGACACAGAAATTAACAACTTAACAACTATAGGTCACCGTATGGCCTTCGACAATGAGCAACGCCCATACCGCATAGTGAGCTATAAAAGGCCCCAAAATGACAAATGTAATACAATTCAAACACAAAAACAATCGGCATTATTTATGTACAAACAATGAACGAAAAAAGATATGTAACACATCAACAAACGACAACCACTGAATTATAGTCTCTTGAATTGGGAGTCTACAACAATTCAGGTGACAGCCAACGGTCAGATTTATGATAAATTAATGAATGAATAAAACTATGACAGACAGATACCAAGGATTATCATGGAATTATAATACTAGTAACCTTACGCTTCATATGTGTTAAGGTGTTAATATTTAAAAATATGGTACAATACTCATTCTAATGAAACAACGTGTGTAACGTAGACGTTCATTTTGATTTGATAACACCACTTATTCTTATGGCGTTTTCTGCTAACGTGTCGACAGTAAACTTCTTTGCGACCATCAAATCATTAGTTGGTGCCGTCGGAGATTGCAAACAATACAGTTATCTGCTTTTTGTTTTACCTTATTAATCTTTGTTGAATTTGTATTTTTCGAGGAGAAAAAAATTGGCAGCATTTAACTTTGTTTCTTATATGCTGACATACTAATAAAATTAATGAATTGTCCGTCCTTGACATTTAATTTTGATCTTAGGGAAACTGCCCAGCGCGAATATTTTAGATCAGATGATACATTTCATATTGTATACTTTCAAATTGGACATAATTAAGTGTGAAGGAACAGAAGTGAGTTGGGTGCATTAAAAATTGTTATCATGGTAAATGTCATTCCTCTTTTCCACTTTTAGTTTATCAATGATTATTAACTCGAATTGAGAATCGTGTGTGTGAAAATTATACGATGTTTATAAAAATTGTTATCATGGTAAATGTCATTCCTCTTTTCCACTTTTACTTTATCAATGATTATTAACTCGAATTGAGAATCGTGTGTGTGACAATTATACGATGCTTATATTGGTCTCATACAAATTGCTAACATACGTGAATAAGTTTATCACCTAGTATTTGTTGGTCGAAAACTAGATGAAATATTCGATGATGTCAGCTAAATACGAGGAAAATATCATATCCATGTTAAAGTACATTGTAATTGTTATGATGTTCGAAAACGTTAATGTTTAGGCATTTTCAAAAAATATACCAAGGGAACAACCGCAAAAAATAAGTCGACATTAAACACAGCATTCCAAAAAGAGAGCAGTCCATCAAACGTTACCTAGATCATTTCAACACCAAAACCCGGGCATATAATGATATTATCACATGCTCTGGTTGGAATGGGGTTCCCGTTCCTCGTGTGGCACCATCGAATATATAGATCAAAATCAGCAATCGGTGATGTCACAATAAGCAACTGTCGTGTTCGTTGCATTTCCTTCAAACACCTTGGTTTTAGTGAACTTCGTTCGTGCTTTTAGAGGCATCGTCTTTTTGCTTCCAGATTAAGTAAGAGGTAGAAATATTATGATACTGTATTGCACGAATATCCGGCAAATTTAAATCTTATAATTGCTCTTCAGCACTGCTATCATTAAGACATATCGATTAGGAACCTACGGAAAACATTATTTCTTGTTTACCATGCTTAATGAGGATCACGAAGGCGCTTGATAGTCTTTTAATACTGTAAGAATACAGGTGATCCTCTTCATCTTATAAATGACATCTTAAACACGTGGATATTTAACGTACTTTTTCGGTTAAGAGCGTTACTAGAAAGCGGTTCATTTTAGGAGAGATTTGCGAAAATGCTGCCACAGAGAACTTAAAAGTTCGCAATCAAAAATTGAACTGATGATTATAAAAACATAAGAAAATGTGGTATGATTGCAAATGAGACAACAGTCCACGAACGTTTAGTTTTAAGTCGACCCTTTATTCAAGTCGCGATTTGAATCATAACAGTTCATGTGATATCTTTGATTTCTAGGTAAATAAGAAATTGTAGCTTCGTGTTTGCTTATGACTCCAACTCTATGGGAATCAAGAACAAAAGTACAAATTTATTATTGTGAATTTGCATTTCATGGTTTGGCTGTACTGTGTTAAATGGATGGTTTGTCCATACCAATTAGTAATCATTTGCAAATAAAGCTAAGAAAATTAGTACACACGAAACAGAAGGAATCCACAATTGGTCGAATAAAAAAAGGCTTTTCGTATCGACCAATGTTGATTTAGAAGCCAGCACTTTTCTATTAAACTTGAATAAGGGAAAAATATAAATTATTTGATAAATTAAAGCTGTACATACATACAACATGTTTATGAAGGATACAAATTTACAAACAATGTAGGCAGTGAAATATTCTATGCAAATCAAAGCTGAATATATATTTAACTTGACATATAAAGGAAACAAATGCACAAACATTGTGGAAAGCAAACTATTCCATTCAAATAAAAGCTGTATACATATTAATTTCTCAATGTATAAAGGATAAAAATCTTAACAATGTAGGCCGTCTATTATTCTATCTAAGTATTCAAAATGATGTACTTGCCCTATATTCCTATTTGGTCTTAATCATTTTTTTGTTTGAATTTAAAAAAATATATATATTTATCGATTTTTAGTTGACAAAAATGTCTTTCACATATTTATAGGAGTACGTGTGCAGTCTACCTAACTCGAGTTTATTATTTTTACTTTCATTGGACTATTCTTAATGCAGATTCCTTATTAGGCAAAATGAATGGCTCCGAACGAGCTTCAATGGTTACATGCATGACAATTGTTGCAGTTCCAAAGGTTTCATATAACATGTATAAGCAAATTTATAGCTAAGGGATATGCCTCAAATTATTTGACTTTGTAAATTTTAGACCCCTTCGTCTGTTCGCTCTTTTTTCAAACTACTTCAATAAATCGCTGTCAACTTCTATCCAATGACCCAACTCTATCGATTACAAGTTGTTTTGAACATCTGCTCATATAGCTAATAAGAATAAAATAATTTACCATGGTTATGTCCATCGTCAGGAGCCCAAGCCATTGCATTGTGACACTTATTTTATAATGTTGTAAATTTTTATTGGGGGCTCGACGCCTCGTGATCTGTTTGACTAATACTTTTCTATACCCCTTTTCTGTTTTTCAATTTTTAACAAAAACAGTAAAAATATGTTTTCATTATTTAAAACATATTAGTATCGTCTTTACACTTAATCTGTTAAAAGTGTTCGGTCTTAAAAAACATGATATATTAGTAGGTGGTGTTGTGCTCTGACTAACATAATTTGGTTTATTAAGGTTTGTGAAGTTGTCATACTCTGTAACGTTTGTTTAAGCGATCTAAGTGATCTACCCATTTGTTTACCAAAATAAGTTATCTGAATCTGCCTCTTGACAGTCTTGTTGCGTTGACTGTTTAACAAGTCGTCCCCATTTTTGAAGCTGAAAAGCGACCTTCTTCTCTGAAAATAATCCGCCTCTGCTTGGTTTGCATATCTTGTTCCATTTGTTTTAAATCAAATGTCCGTCTCTCCAGGTACAACATTTTTCATTAACAATCGCACCACGCGTCCTTGTCGTCTGCATCTATAAAGGGAAAACCGAATCCGGACTAAATACCCGATTACGTTACTGGTTCCCGCTGAAGCATTTTCAATATTTCTATAACTTGGGGATATAAGTTCTGTCGTTATTAATACTGCCTTTTCAAAGTAAGAATGACTGGCCTCGGAAATTTGCAAACTTGATAATAAATATATCGTTGTGAATAACGGCATTTAAAAAATTGCACCTGTCTTGACACCTTCGACTTCGTTTATCTGAAAAAAAAACTAATAAAAGGGGAGAGGGTGTGTGAGGGTGTCACTTTGTATTATTAGGTAAAGTGCTAAAATTATGGTTCATGATGTATTCATTCGTAAGTTTACCTTTCAAATAGATCCCAAATAAACTCCAGAAATTAGCTGCATATTTCTGAATTTTTAGTGATGAGGGGGTGGGGGTTTAAGGGGTCCTCATCCTGAAATCCCGGGCTTAAACACATGAAATACCGAGGTCCCGAAGAAATTCAAAACCCCGATATCCCGAAATAAAAAAAAAAATTCTCAGATCCCGAAAGGATCAATAACAGGGGTTTAACAGAAAATCGACCGGTTCGCACGAAATTTCCATGTTCAAAGTCAGTTGATTAGGTTGTGCAGATTAATTAAAAATATTTATGTCTCTGGCATACAGGTCATTCTTTCTTAAATATTTATATAGCTATAGGTACTGAAATTCAGTGAATGTTATATTAAAATGGGTATATTTTTAGGCAAAAATGGCACACCCTACCGTGTTTTTTTTTTTTTTTTGTCACTGCTCAAGATGCATTCTTATTGAATTTATATAGTTTTGAATTCACATATACATGCACCAAGACACATAACTTTCAATAAGCCCTCACGATTCCAGATTCTGAAATGAAGACCTATGCTTAGCAAAGCAGCATGATTAGAGTTCGTTATAGTTTTTCCATCGATGTTATGATTTTCAACAATCCATATGCTCTTAATGTTCAATTACCACGATACTTGTCAAAATCATCATGATACTTAGGGAGCTACCATTTGATATTTAGGGGAAGGAATAGATGAAATTTCTTCCTACATTTTTTTTAGCATGCAAAACTTCCATATTGTCAAATTATAAGATTAAGAAGCATGGGAGGATTAAAGTGGAAAATAAGGGGTACAGGAACAAGCATGTGTAGCAATAACAACAAAAATTATTAATCCTGAAAAAAATCCGCCTTTTCTACTGGCGTTTCAAATGGCCCGGCGTACACACGTCTCCTGATGAAAATAAAAATTATAATCTTATAAGCTTGAATAAAAAGAGTGGTGTATGCTCCCGAATGTCACTCACCATTTGGGGTACATGGGGTTCAAAACAACGACTCCCTAAAACCAAAATGATTATAAAGTTAAGATTTAGATTGCTATTTGACTATCAAAGCCATAGCCTACTATTCTGACCAAAATTTCTGGCTAAATGGAGACATCTAAATCTACTATCAATATTAACATGTGTATGACAGGAACAGAAGCGTCCAAGATTTTTGGAAGTAGTGACATTGTAGAAGAACAAAATATTGGCAGATTTTATGTTAAAAATTATTTTTATTTTCAAATCAAAGGGGGCATATATGACCTCTATGCCACCGTATAAAGAACTATTTACAAAATCACACACTCATTCGTTTTTAATTGAGACAAAATGAATAAAGATAAAAATGAAGAATAGCAATCAGTGTCTATATATGTATAAATTACTGGATGGTCATGAAAGTGAACTGGACTGAAAGGGGAAACAATGTTTCATGTGACCTCGAGTCCTCTTATTTTTGACTGATTAAGTCGGGGGCGGATCTATGCAACCAATTTTTTTCAGGTCCAGTCATGGATAAAAAGGGGTTGGGTTACCATATATGCCCCATTCAAATTCATTGATCATCAAAAAAGGTGATTCCATTCCCCTTCCCCCTGGATCCGCCCGGGCACTATTTAATTGCAAATACTTTGATATTTTCTGTACATTTTCCAATTGTCTTCACACTTTTTCTTAAACTGAGACAATTGCCATACTAAAAGTTTCATGTTTTATTAGAAATATTAATGAAAGGAAATACAATGTATCATATGTGGTTAATACGTAAATGAAACTGATTTATAGGTAGTGGCTATGTTTCGCTCCCCTGTAACAATATTCATCACTTTGAAAGAAAACAAAATCCAAGTTGGGATGCTCTATGTCATGCTTCCTACATAAAACAGTGAACATTGTTTTGTTCTGAGTTAGTGAGTGTATAAATATATTATTAAAATGGTAATTAAGCCAGTTGCTTAATCATAAAGTCAGGATTGAGTAAGGCTAAGAGGGTGTTGTAGTACTTGACTTATCAGAGACATATATTTTTAAAAGATACATATATTGTATTATACAGCTACGTGTTATGTGTTACAGTCTGTTGAAGTCATGCTAGTACATATATTTTTAGCGTTTTGGCCATTCTTTCTGCATTGCCATATTCTGATTACTCAATACTTTGTAATCAGTTATAGAAACCATTATTTTGAATTAACTCCCATTTACTCAGCAGTTACATCTAACCTTAAGTAGAAATGATTCATTTCAAACAAAAAGATATTATAAGAATATTTTTATACTTGTATCAAAGACATACATTGTAATACATTTGTACATTGTACATGTACATGTATGTCTAGAGATGTAACTATACCTTTTAAATAAAATAAAATTAATCTTGAGAAACAAGGACTGTTGAAAAAGTACATTTTTTTGTTGGTAATTATGTTTAAAATTTGTGTTAAATTTCTCATGTTAAATGAATGTTTCACCTTTTCACATTGATTTCTTTCATTCATTTGAAAATAAGGAAAGGTGGTATGATTGCCAATAAGATTACTTTTGAGTTCACCTGAAAATTTGCACATGCATTTTTAAAATTCTAGATTCACATACTTGACTTCATTTAACATGTTTAATGTGTAAAATTTAAGTTTAAAAATACATACAATAGCTTATTAAAGGAGGAAGTTGTACTAAAAGGCTTAGCATGAACAGATAATGTTAACCATTATGCAAATATTCATGTTTGCATTATGCTGTTCTAATTTTTTTATCAGCTTAATATACACTTTTTATAAATATGCTGTTTAAAAAATGAAAAGCGATAGAAAATAAATTGTGACGAACATGACCAATTTGACGTAAAATTCTATTGAAGTTATAAAATGAGTTTTAATATGAAAAAAAGGCTGTGTAACACAAAAATATATAATGAAAACCCACGTAAAAATTCATGTAAAACTGATGTTTTATGTGCGTTTTTAAAAACATACGTTTTACGTACGTGATGTATTACGCCCGTTTCAAAACGGATGTGGGTGTTTTGGTACAGGCGTTTAACGCATGTTGTCTAAAACATGCGTTTTCCATACGTTAAAAGTACGTTTTACAGACGTTTTTTTTTAAACGCACGTAAAACATGCGTTGCACTTTTTGCTGTGTAAGGTTGATATCTTAACCACAGATATCACCCCTAATTATTGTTATGTAATTGTAGCCAGAAGTCAAGTGGATGCGCTAGGTTATCATTTGTGACATTTTTGTGTTATTCGTTCAACATATTTAAGCTGCATTTTATTTCATTTTTATTTTAAATAGGGCTTTTTTATGGCTTATTTTTCTAATATCGGTGTTTTGATTTATGTTTTGCCTCCTATTGTTCAATATGGATAGCTCATTGGTGACACTTATACACATTTGATTCGTTGTCTTTTCTGTTCTGGTGCTTTGTTGTCTTCTTCGTCCTAAACTTCTATATACATTGTTATATCAAATATATTTTGGTAAATCCTTTTATGTTTTGGATATATTATTACTTCAAATATTTCACGATCTTCTGAAGGCTAAACTAGTGAGAATGCTTTATTTGCGTTTATCACAAAAGCATGATATTTAAACCTTTGTAGTACAGCATAACATTGTTATATTCATAAAATTAGTAATTCTTGAGAAAAGCTGATATGCATATGGTGTTACAATAAAGCATATTGGTTGTCAAAATTACTTAGTCTATCTCTGGACAAATGAGTTGAGTGAATCGTCAAAATTCTGAAACCACGGTTTACTGCAGGGAACAGTTTCAGTACCAGAATACAGAGATTTGTATTGCTGGTCCCTGTAAGTTACAATATTCACCTTTTTATCACTGGCCCACTTGTGAAAAAAATCATTTGCCTTAGGCACATCGGGTGAATATTCGGTTCCGTCGCTCAGATCTTGATAAAGTCAGACTGAAAGTCTATTTGATCATCGAAGTCTTTTAGGCTGTTGCATCTCTGTAACCATTTTTGCTCTTCTTTCTTCATTTCTTCACAGCTCTTTACTTTGTTTGATAACGTGTCCGTTATATACCTAAATGAATACAAAAAATGAATACAGCAGTGTTTTTATCATGTTCATACTATTTTCCATATACTAAACATTTAAAATCATTATAAAATTTAAAAAAAACAACGTTCAGGGATTTTTCGCACCGGGTTCAGTTCAATTCTTATTTATTTTGATTATAAGTATTACAGGCATGCATATGTATATTAAATGATGATGGTGATGATAATATACTTTTTCAATATTTATTTTGAGTAGAACTTGTAATACATACGTCGATAGATAGATTAATGAAAATATAAAAGAAAGCAAATAGGTGAGCAAAATCAATTCTTTCCAGTCATTTAAAATAACATTCTTGAAGCGTTTGTCTACTTTCCTTATTAAAAAAAATAGGAGCAAATACAGCACACTATCCTGGAGTAGCCTTTATCGCCATTAAAGTCTGGAAAGTCAAAAATATACCGATAGCATAAAAATCAATGCAAAATTCTTCAACAAATCCTTAAAAATCGAAGAAACATTTGCCAAAGGGAGTTTTATATCTTTAATACCTAGGCACTTGCTACTACGTTTATTAGGGAGTGGTAAACGGTTGTCGCCTTAATTAATTATTTATACATTTTCAAATAATCAATAAAATGTTGTGTCATACATTTTGTACCTACATATCCAGAGCCCCTGGGCATCAAACATTGTGAAGATGAAACAGTGGTGCTGGACACCCATGTAAAACAGTTTCCTGTTACCTCCCTGTAACCAAAGTGAACCCTTGTATAAGCCAGCAGGATATAAAATGTTAGATAAAGAAGGTTGTAAATTGTTCTCCATGAACGGGAACATATACTTGTAGCCTGTGCTCAGGATAATTGAATCAACTTCAGTAAAACTACTGTCAAGAAAATGTACAACTTTTCCTTCTATTTTTTGGACTAAAGGCCTTTCTTCAATTCCAACTGGCCAATTATAATTCAATGGGGTCGATCTATAAGACGTCACAATACTTTTGGCGCCAAATTTCATACATTGCAACGCAATATCCTCTGCAGAATTCTTAGCCCCGACAACCAACTCATGCTGACCTTTAAACTGTGTAGCATCACGGAAATCATGTGAATGTATTATTCTCCCAGGGAAGGTCTCGATGCCTTCAAAGTATGGTTTGTCTTGGGAATTATATATGCCTACTGCAACTATGACGTGAGTGAAATTGGTGTCGTATATATGGCCTGTCTTTATATCTTCTGTTGTAACCGTAAAGTCATCTGACTTTGTGTTGTAGCGCACATATCTTACGACATTGGTCCATTTGATAAACTGCTTTAAATCTGATTTGCTTTTCTTGACAAGCCTGCCTAAAAAAATCATTTTGAATTATTGACTGAATATATTATAGGTGTAATACCCCCATTATTTCTTTTAATTTGCACTCTTCAAAACATTGTTCAGAACTTATTTTTTTTAAAGAAATACTTTGTATGAGTAAAGTTTTATCCTGTCCAGTACTACAGACAAAATTTTACATAACATTCCATTGCATATAAAATAATAACCATCACTGGAAGTTAACCAATTAAATTTCCACCCCTTTCTTTCCTTTCTACAAGTTTTAGTAACCATGCAACCTAAAGTTTCCAAAATATTTTAAAGAAACACCAAATAATAAAAGAATGGTGCTATGAGTCATCCATGCAAGATATTTGTTAACAAATGTATTACTCAAAAAGTTTTTACTGCAATGAAATTAAGGATTAATTTCTTACAATTGTCAAAATGAAGGAATTTTTTTTCGACTCTTTTACGTACTATGTAACCGGATGTGACGTACTCTGATCTGGTGGTATTACATCCATTGTTGTAAGAAAATCCCTGTAAGGATTCTTACTCCGTCCTTTAAAAGTCAAAACATCAATAAACTATCGATACTTGAATCAGTATTCATTGCATCTTTTTGCATTAGGAAAAAGTATAATCTGTAACAGTGCATGTACTTTTGTTGAACTAACAAAATGACAAAGAAAATAGTTTTGTCTTAAATTGTGCCACTACAATAGGTTCCATTCGGTTCTCTCTAGTGCTTTGCTGTTGTCAATAGTGCACTTTGTTAGACTTGAATGTTATTACTTTACAGGTTTGTTTTTTTTTTAAATTAAAACTTCGATATTCGTTTCATTCTCTATGTTGAATACCTAATAGTCCACGTAAGTTGTTTTTCCAGGGTCATACCCTGACACTCGCATAGTAAATTATACAATATCTTTGATTCACATCTCAAACTGTTCACCATGGTAAACAGAAATATGTAATCGTGACAACTCATTTGCCATAAGAAATTTGTGTGTACGATATCGTTTTATCGGTATGGTCTGGTCGGGTAATGCCCTTTTTAAAAAACAATCCCGTTTTCCCTATTTCCATATATTGTATTTATAATTGCAAATAAATTCCCTATATGTACTATACCATTGGTTGTGTCTTTTTAAATCGTTTCCCGCCCATTTCATCGATTAAACAAAATTGCAGATCGTTTTATTTACTTGCATTTTTTAATAAATGAAGGTCTTGCCCGCTCCCCTTATGCCACAAATTGTTAAAACATCTTTACAGCTCTTTATTTGTCATAATGTGGACGACGGAAACCGCATAATTTAAATGGTAATAAATCACCAAACGGTTCAAAACGAATTAGAAAAGTAAAAGTAAAATACCCTCCAAGTAATCTCTTATAACCGGTCGTGGAGGAAAAGATGTTATTGGTTTTCCAAAGTGATCAGTAAAGGTATAATCCGGGTACTCAATGCCTTCTTTAGGACCATTGACCACAGATGGTTGTACATGCCACCATGACAAGGTTCTCCGACTGACTGCATTATTCGTTGCACGTCAACATGATTTTTCACTTAGAATTGATTGACATGTGGCGTGATTTTACGATAAATGGAGGATCGTATACAACGTCGATGCAACTGGTTTCGCTTCGTTTGAAGTTTATGTAATTTCTAAATGATTCTTTCAATGATGAGAAGTAAATAAAAGGTTGGTTAACGATCATCAGGATAATCGAATATCTATAATCTGATGTTGTCTATTATTTAGCAACGCTTTTACACTTTGAAGAAAACAAATTGCAAGCAATATTTAGTTAACTTTTTAGTTAAAACATATTTATCTATAGTGGATTGGGAATCAAGTTATTGCAATTTATATTAAACCCTTTCAACTTTGCTGATGCGAGTGCTGCCTTGTAGCGGCAGTAGCCTGTTCTTTTTTCGATATCTACAAAGGTGTATTTTAACGTTGCGTCGTTTGTTTTCTTATATTTTTTTAGTGTAAATTCACATTGCGATAAGACGTGTCACGGTACTAATCTATCCCAAATTCATGTATTTGGTTTTGATGTTATATTTGTTATTCTCGTGGGATTTTGTCTGTTGCTTGGCCCGTATCTGTGTGTGTTACATTGTAGTGTTATGTCGTTGTTCTCCTCTTATATTTAATACGTTTTCCTCAGTTTTAGTTTGTTATCCTGATTTTGTTTTTTGTCCATGAATTTATGAGTTTGAACATCGGTATACTACTGTTGCCTTTATTTACGTATTTAGATGAATGACTCTACCGTATTGTATTGTATGGTGTTCGAGCTTTATCTTTTGGTTTCAAAATTATGATAATTCAGATGAAGAAACTGAGGAACGTATGTTGAAATGAAAAATTTCGTTGTATATTATTAGGATAAAAATATAAGGAACAACAACATTTTCAAGCAAAATTAATAAGTCACGGGAAAATTTAGTACCAGTCATCCATGTTAAGTTCCAAAGTCCAAGCCACTTGTAGCTTTTCTCGTAGCAGATGACTTCCGTCACAGAATCATTGATCTGATCAAAGTGGAATAATGCTGAGGTACCACAAAGTCCGGCTCCAATTATACAAACTTTCCTTTACCTTCCATTGTTTTCCTGAAGAATATGCACCAACAAACACAAATTGGTAAAAATTGTAAAACATAATGAAATCTTTTTAAATCGTCTTAGATTTTAAAGCCAAGGTACATATAAAAATTCTTTGTGTAATTTTGATTTTAAATCTCCTAAAGTAAAGTACGTTAATTTAAGGTGATAGACCTTGGTTCAGGGAGATAACTCTTTAAATCAGTTATGTGTTTGTTAAAGTCAAGTTTCATCAATGTTTTTCAGGCATTTACCTGAAACAGATTGGAAATAATCTATGTAACCTAGAAGCTTAGAATATATTTAGGAAAACGGTTGACACAAACGTCCTGATGATTTTAAGAGTTATTTCCCTTAACCTAGGTCTACCTCCTTAAACATACAGTTTCCTATTTGTTGTCAGTTTTGAGTTCGAAAGTTATTGCGAACAACGAAATTTGTATTAGAGTTTGTTATATATGTTATATGTATACTAAGCAATTAAGTAAAGTAAAGCTTCAAATGCGGATAAGCATGGCAAGTGAAAATGCAATATAATAGTACATGATTCCCATACTTTTAGATTTTATATTCCGAATTATTTTATTTTAATATACCATTTACATTTTACCAACTTTTGGTTTAGGATTTTATGTTTTCAACGAGTTACCTACTCTTTGTAGGAACACTGGAACTCGTTCATGTATAAGTAACTTAAAGAAGTAAAACCACGCTTACAAAAATCAGTACAACTTCGATGGAAATTTTTCTGTTTTTTATTGTCTATTATCGACACAATCATAATAAAACAGTAAACTTTCCCCCCAACTTGCACCGATTATCTTTGGGAGAGGACGTCACTAACGTTGTTATAACTTGTGTCCAATCCCTTATGCTACTTTTGCAAATAAAACATGTTTAAACTAAACCGATTATGTGTTTAATATTGCTTCATTTGGTTGCTCATACCATACCGGAGTCCAGGATGTTCTAGCACAAAATATGTAACATGTCGGAAAATTCTTTAATACGTAGTCAAAAGTCAGTTATATGAACATAGTCTTTTCATTGCAGTGATAATCCTTTTTTTGGCTAAAATACATTCTAAAAAGAACAAAATGATTAGAAAATACGACATGATTTTAAACTATTTGATTTACAAAGACAGATTCCTTCAAATTATTTTCTGCAAAAACGCAAAAGGCTGCTTAAATTTTCAATAATTTTCGTCGGCTCAAACATATAACGAGAAAAATAATTTCAAATCTAATCAATGACATTCAACATACCTGATTCAATAAATTTTGCCAATTATTCTCTAATCTTTATATTTTAGAAACCAATTATTCTATATTCTTAATTTTTTGGTCCATTCTTTCTTTTCTATTTTTTTTTTTTTTTTTTTCATTTCTTTTTTTAAAAAAAGGCATCTTCTCCTAAAGTAAGATATATATGTTTCATTTTGCTCCCTTTTTTGTCATTTTCAATGCAGTTTCGTGTTCCCCTGTTATAAGCCATTTTTTCTTCCCAAAGGGTCAAGTGAGCTTTTGTTAATCACTTGGCGTCCGTGGGTCGTCCGACGTCCGCCGTCCGTTAACTTTTACAAAAATCTTCTCCTCTGAAACTACTTTAACCAAATTTTGCCGAAATCATCACTCGGGCATCTTGTTTTTAAAATGTGTCCGATGACCATGCATGACAACCAAAATGACTTACATGGCATAAAATAGAACACAGGGCTTATATCTCTCAAACTAAAGCATTTAGAACAAATCTGACGGCGTTAAAATGTTCATCAGGTTAGGAGCTATTTGACTTTTAAGATGAATCAGACAACCCGTTGCCGGGTTGCTGCCCCCGAATTAGTAATTTTAAGGAAATTATGCCGTTTTTGGTTATTAAATTGAATATTATTATAGAAAGAGATAAACTGTAAACAGTAATACTGTTCAGCAAAGTAAGATCTACAAATAAATCAACATGACCAAATGGTCATTTGACCCCTTAAGGAGTTATTGCACTTTATAGAAAGCTTTTAAAAAAATTTCGACTATTTTTAGTCTTTTACAAAAATCTCCTCTTCTGAAACTATAGCTACTGGACCAAATATAACCATACTTACCTTGTATTTTTGTCCATATGATTAGTAAAGCCTTTTTCAACTTCTTTTTATAGTTCGTTCTTATGTTGTACTGTTATACCACTGCCCCATGTTAGGGGAGGGTTGGGATCCCGTTAAATGTTTAACCCCGCCACATTATTTATGTATGTGCCTGTCCCAAGTCAGGAGCCTGTAATTCAGTGGTTGTCGTTTGTTTATATGTTACGTATTTTTTTTTTCGTTCATTTTTTTATATAAATAATACCGTTAGTTTTCTCGTTTGAATTGTTTTACATTGAGCCGAATCAGACAAGCCGTTGTTTGCTTTCTGACCCTGAATTAGTAATTTCAAGGAAACTTTGCAGTTTTCTGTTATCTTGAATATTATTATAGAGATAAACTGTAAACAACAATATTGTTCCGCAAAGTAAGATCTACAAATAAATTCAAATTATCAAAATGACCAATTGACCCCTTAAGGAGTTATGACCTTTTAAATCAAATTGTAACATTTTTGTGGTAAATATTTGCAATCTTTTACAAAAATCTTCTCTCCGGAAACTGCTGAGACAGTAATCTATTTGTAGAGCACTGATAAAATGCTGCCAAACAGTACTTGAAACTTCACAATGAAAAATTTAACTTATCTTTATAGAAAAAAATAAAAAGATGTGGTTCAAAATGAAACAGCGAAGTTTAGTTATCAGTCGACCCTTATATCAATTCAAGTGAACATTGTTCGTGTGTATAGGGACATCTTCACTTATTTTCAATGTTAAGCAAGAGATTAAAAAATAATAATGGAGATGTGGTACGATTGCAAATGAGACAACCAAAGTTTTGTCCTCAGTCGACCCATAATTTAAGCCAAGATTTGAAGCATAACAGTTCTGTGAGATCTTTGGTTTCAAAGTAAAAAGGAAACTGTTAATTCGTGTATACTTATGGTTCCAATGGTCAATGATCAAAATGTATATTTGCGTGGATTAAGAACAAGTTTATTTTCTAGGATACCTGGGGTTGAAGTCATAAAACTTTGCTTAGTGCTCGGAGCACAAAAATCATGCTCGAAACATGGAAACCAGCATTTTGATTGGTTGAATTTCGAGTACGAGTACAAAAAACTGACTCGAAAGTTTTATGACCGCAGGGCCTGATTTCGTGGTTTGGCCTAAGTCTGCATTAGATATGCTTTATGTAACATGTTAGACATTTAAATTTGGGGATCATCGATACAAACAAATACCACAAAAATAAGTAACGACAAATAAACAAGTTGAACACAGTTGGTAATCTAAAACACATACCACATGATGTATGCAGGATACAAATGCACAAACAATATAGGTTAATCATTAGATGCAAATAAAAGCTGTATACACATTGAACTTGATGTATGAAAAATACATATGCACAAATAATGAAGGAAACTATTCTATGAAAGTATTTAAAATGAGATATTTCGACGACACACTATAAATTTGATTTCTAAAAAGCTGTGTTTTTTTTTTCATATTCATATTTATTTAAAGTAGCATGCAGTTTGCATAGTTGGTATGACAATAATTCCTTTTCGTCATTTTTTTCTAATTTTGAGATCACCCCCAGATAACCAGCCTGCTATTACAGCCAAACAGATGAAAGGATAACTTAGATACCAGTAAATTACAAGAAAGAGAACCAGCCTAGTAAATATACTATTAGAGCCAAACACAGATAAAAAAAAGTACAAATTAGATACCAGTATATTGAGAGAAAAGAACCAGCCTATTGTTAGAGTCAAACAGATAACCAGTCTACTGTTAGAGCCAAACAGATCTACTGTTACCTTGGTGTAATATTCACCAGATAGCCACAATGAGTTCCAATATAAGTAGGATCGTCTGACACTCACCAAGTTAAGGGCGGGGTTCATTTTGCTTAGTCTTTGTATGTATTGTTTTGTTGACTAAGTCTAAATTGTTTTGTTGATTAAGTCTTAGATGCATGATTTTGTATTGGTTGTTATTGGCTTTGAACTAGCTGTTAGTAACTGGTAATACTCTTAGATTCGTACTTAGGGTCTTTTGTTGGGATGTACAAGTACCTGGCCACGTCCACTCTGAGTTTATGTTAGATGTATTTCTATGTTTATCCATCTGATGAGTTGAGCCTTTTTTAATTTATTTTTTATATGTCGTTTTTATGTTGTACTGTCTAAGGTTATGAAGTGAGTTTGGATCCCGCTAACATGTTTAAACCTGCCACAATATTTCTGTTAGCGCCTGTCCTAAAACAGGTGCCTGTTATTTAGTGGTTGTCGTGTTACATGATAAATATTATTTGTTTTTCGTACATTTCTTTTGAACATAAGTTAAGCCGTTAGTTTTCTCGTTTGAATTGTTTGACATTTGTCATTTCGGGACATTTTGTACTGACTATGCGGTATGGGCGCTGCTAATTATTGAAAGTCATACGGTAATCTATAGCTGTGTTTATTTGTGGAGAGTTGTTCCATTGACAATCATACTACATCTTCTTTGTTATGCTGGTCTTTTTTGTTGTGGTATGAGTGCCAATGAGACAGCTCTCAATCCAAATAACAATTTATAAAAGAAAAACAATAATAGGTCTAGGTACGGCCCTTCAACACGGAGCCTTGTGTCACACTGAACAGCAAGCTATAAAGGGCCCAAAAAATTAGTTATGTAAAACCATTCAAACGAATAACTTTTTCATAATTTGAAATATGTTGAATACCCTGATATTACTGTGTATTTCAGGTTTTATTGTCTGTGAGAAGCGAAAAAAGGTCTTTTACAAAAAAATTTAAAAAAAGTTTTGCCTATTTGTCATCTTTAATTTATCCAATTTTTTTGTTCTTTATGTGTTTTCTGTCTTTCTGTTTTTTTCAATCACTTACTGCGTAAAAGTTTTAATTCTATTTTGTATATCCCCTTTTGATAAGGCATTCTGAAAATAACCCTGTTGGTTTTTTTTTCAAATCTACTTTATAATTAGCCTCTGAAAGTAGAGGATGGATGTCATGAGGACCTCTCTAATTATTGATAACTTGCGGTGTTATTTGGTTCGGAATGTCATGAGGTCTTATAATCCTGTTTCACTAAATGGTGGGCCTTTTAACACCATCACATACTCAAACTTCATTTCAGTTTGTGATTTCTCGTTTGTAAATTTTAGTAGTACAAAAAAGAAGATGTGGTATGATTGCCAATGAGACAACTATCCACAAAAGACCAAAATGACACAGACATTAACAACTATAGGTCACCGTACGGCCTTCAACAATGAACAAAGCTCATACCGCATAGTCAGCTATAAAAGGCCCCGATAAGACAATGTAAAACAATTCAAACGAGAAAACTAACGGTATTTATGTAAAAAAAATTAACGAAAAACAAATATGTAACCCATAAACAAACGACAACCACTGAATTACAGGCTCCTGACTTGGGACAGGCACATACATAAATAATGTGGCGGGGTCAAACATGTTAGCGGGATCCCAACCCACCCCCTTCCCGGGACAGTGATATAACAGTACAACATAAGGACGAACTATAAAAACCAGTTGAAAAAGGCTTAATTCATCAGATGGACAAAAATATGTATGCATATAAAAAAGAAGTTGTGGTATGATTACCAATGAGAGAACTCTCCATAAGAGACCAAATGACACAGAAATGAACAACTATAGATCACCGTACGGTCTTCAACAATGTTTCATGTTTTACCATGTATTGTACAATATGGGAAGCTCATTGATGACGCGTGTACGTATTTGATTAGTTGAGTTCTGCTGCTTTGTTGTCTTCTTCGTCCTATATTTCTTCATGCATTGTAATATCAAAAACAAATTGTAAATCATTCTATGTATAGATATTTTGTTACTTCAAATATAACAAAATCTAATGAAGGCTAAATGCTGTATTGGTGTTTTACACAAAACATACTATTTAAGCCTAAATAGTACAGCTTAACATTGTTAAATTTTAAAAATTACGATTACAAAAGTATATTTCTTACGCATAACTTATATCGTACTAAATTATAATCCTGGTACCTTTGATAACCAATTATATAATACAGAATACAAGCATACAATTTTTAGGCATACTGTTTATTGTGGGGGTGTTATTTGAAGACAGTTAAAAAATACATAATTACTCTATCTCCTAAACAAAAGCGCCAATTGTATCGTCAAAATTCTGAAACCATGGTTTGCTGCACGGAGCAGATTCTGTACCAGAATACAGAGATTTAAATTGCTGGTCCCTGTAAGTAACAATATTTGCTCTTTTATCATTGTCCCACTTGTGGAAAAATGTGTTTGCCTTAGGCACATCGGACGAGTACTCAGTTTCGTCGCTCAGATCTTTGATAAAATCAGCCTGAAAGTCAATTTGTTCATGGATGTCCTTCAGGCTATTGCATCTCTGTACCCATTTCTGTGCTTCTTTCTTCATTTCTTCACAACTCTTTAGTTTGTTTGGTAAAGTGTCTGTTATATACCTTAAAAAATACAGAAGGGGGATACAACCGTGTTTTTTTATTATGTTCATACCAATTTCTATAAAATGTTTATTAGGAATCATAATAAAATGAAGAATACCCTAAGTGTTAGCAGAAGGTAGCAGTTCCGAAAAAAGACATATAAACAAACTCAAACACAATTATTCAGTATTGTAGCAAAAAGTATAATTCATCGTGACTAAAGGTCTGGAATTTCAAAAATATTTAAGGAATGACTGTAATATTTTTTCTGTCTATGAAGAAATAACATAAAAAATTTGGTGCACACTGAATAACTCGCGTAGCGGGTTATTTAACAGTGTGCACCACATTTTTTATGTTATTTCGAATAGACAGAAAAAAATATTACAGTCATTTCTTATAATTTAATTCTAAATTCCATTTTAAACCCTAGAAAACCATGAAAAAACGTTGATGACGTCACGGTCACATGACTAAATTATGTCTATGGGCTCATAACAAAATAACCTCAGCCAATCAGAAGACGCGTTACATCCAAAATTAAATTATAAACCGATAGCATAAAAACCAAAAGCAAAAGGCCTCAAATAAATCATATAAGTATTAAAAAAAATTCCTTGACGGAGTTTAAACACTTTAATACATAGGTTACTAAGTTGAAAAGAGACGATAAACTAGTGGAGTCTAATTCATTATACACGAATTTTAAATAAAAAAAAATAAAAAAAATTACCTGCATATCCAGAGTCCCTCGGCATCAAACATTGTGAAGGTGAAAAACTGATGCTGGACACCCATGTAAAACAGTTTCCTATTACCTCCCTGCAACCAAAGTGAACCCTTGTATAAGCTAGCAGGATATAGAGTACTAGATGAAGTAAGTCGTAAACTGGTTTCCATGAACGGGAACTTGTACTTGTAACCAGTGCTTAGGATAATTGAATCAAATTCAGAAGAACTACCATCAAGAAAGTGTACAACTTTTCCGATTATTTTCTTGACTAATGGCCGTTCTTCAATGCCAATTGGCCATTTATAATTCATTGGGCTCGATCTATAAGACGTCACAATACTTTTGGCGCCAAATTTCATACATTGCAACGCCATATCCTCTGCCGAATACTTGGCACCAACGACCAACACTCGCTGACCTTTGAACTGTGTAGCATCACGGAAGTCGTGTGAATGTATTATTCTCCCAGGAAAGGTCTCTATTCCATCAAAGTATGGTTTTTCTGGGGAATTGAATATTCCTACTGCAACTATGACGTGTGTGAAATTGCTGTCTGATGTATGACCTGTCTTTAGATCTTCAGTTGTAACTGTAAAATCATCTGACTGTTTGTTGTAGCGCACATATCTTACAGAAGTGTTCCATTTGATGAATTGCTTTAAATCTGATTTGCTTTTCATGACAAGCCTGCCTAAATAAAATTTATATTATTGACTGAGTGTAAAGGTGTAATACCATCAATGTTTTCCCGTATCAGTCTTCGTAGAATTTGAACTTTTCACATAATTGTGGACAATTTATCTTTGTTTCAGGTTAACAAATAATTGGCATAATAATCCACGTAGGGGTGTTTACTATGTCCTTTAACCAAGTTTAAGAGTCAAAACATTAATAAACTTCGATACTTGATTCATTTTTAATAGCGTTTTAATAGAAAAATGTAAAATGTATCTACAAAAATTCCGGTAATTTTGTTAATCAAACAAAATAACAAAGAAAATTGATTTATCTTTTATTGTGCAGCTTAAAAAGGTTCAATTCGGCTATACCTTGTGCTGCTGATGTCGTCAATTGCGCTCTTTATTAGACTTGAATATTACTATGACATATTATAATATTCGACTTATTCTCTATATCAAATATTTAAAAGTCTCTGACAAAACGATGTGTTTGAAACAAACAAAACAATTGATTTCGAAACATATTATATTCGCCAGAAATTTTTCATAAGTATCAATCATTTTGTATTTACCTTTCAAAATCAGTTTTTGAATGACGAGACGATTGGCATCGAATATGACCTCCTCTGAACTAAGCCTTAATGTAGAAATCCTCATTTTTTAAAAAGATTAGATACTCTTGTTTACAACGTAATACGTAAATTGTGATTCCGGGGTCATACCCTTTCCCTCGTATATTGCATTATGGAATATCTCTGGTTGAAATCACAAATTTTTCACCATGGTGCACAAAAAGATGTTATTATGCCAGCTCAATTGCCAATAAAAAAAAATGTGTGAACAAAACGGGTTTATTAATAAGGTCGGGTAATTTCCTCTTCCTCATAGTGTTATTTTTAAAAAATCCTATCTCCTTTCACTGTACAATTGTATTCATAATTGCCGGTAAATGCCCTGAAGGTATCACTAGATTTATTTCACTTGACTAATCCATCTGTATACAGGAGTTTTGGGATAAAGTCACAATGAAGTGTCCATTTATTTGTCCCATATATTACATCCCAGCTCCTTTGTTCTAAAAGGGGTGATCTGAGCCGGATCACCACTACAAGATCACCCCAGTTTAAGTTTCTTTGCTCTGTAACATTTTGGCGGGAATGTCAAATCCACTATAAAACTGATAATTAAAAAATCCAGTGTGCATGCTGGGATTCTAACTCAACACCTTAAGCAAAACAAGCCACGATACATACCACTAAACCAGGATAACTGGATACGAATATCAGAAATTTAATATACTTAAAGGAAGGAAGATATGTTTATAAGTGGGGCGAGTTGGCAGACCTTTGTTCAGTGGGGTTTAAACCCCTTTTCGTTAATAAGTGAGTTAAGACTGATTGTTCAATTTGATTTTACACTTTTTCAAAAGTGGGGCGAGTCGGTAAACAAGAGTGGGGCGATTTGTTTATAAAGTGGCGATATAATGTGGGCCGATTGTCCAGGGCGGCGAGTTGACATTGTTTGATATTTAGTCATCGTGCTCGGGGGTCATAAAGGGTATACATCATATAGTAATATATAAAGTATATTTTAATGGTTGTGTGGCGTTCTAAACTAGATTTTATGTATTGTAAATGGTTTTTCGTCTAATCTAAAACAGATGGGATGTAAAATAGTTATCCCATTCGAACTTGGTTTGATAGTGTTAGATCACCCTCTGGCCTCCGACCATCGGGGTGATCTTACACTGACACACCGAAGCCTCGTGGGATAACTATTAAATACACTCAGTTCTTTAGTTTATGCGTTTGGTGACACTGATAGGTGATTAGAATTCAATAATAATTATAACGGCAATCATCCTTATCACACACATCTTCAAATAGACTGTCGTTATGCAAGTTAAAACATAAGCTCCGCACGATCAGTTGAAATAAAATTGGTAATACTATACCATTTTATTCAACATTGGGTCATTGTCAGCCAATTTCATCGTTGCTATCTACTTTTTTGCAGATCGTTATGGTTGACAAGATCTGCCGTTTAATTTTGTCCTTTATGACTTCCTATTTTTCAATTACTGTAGGTTTTGTCCGCTCCTCTAATGCCAAAAACTTTATACAACATATCTACAGCTCTTCATTTGTCATATAGGAGACACCAATCAATCAATCATTTGTCATAATCGGGGGGGAGGGGTTTTTAAAAAATATATATAATCATCAAACATTTCAAAACAAAATACTAAATATGAAAATACCTTCTAAGTAATCTCTTATAACTGGTCGTGGAAGAAAAGAGGGTACTGATTTTCCAAAGTGATCAGTAAAGGTATAATCCGGGTACTCTAGACCTTCTTTTGGGCCATTTGACCATAGGTGTTTGTACATGCCACCATGACAAGGCTCTCCATATTCATCAGTTCCTAGAACAGCAAAAAAATATAAACAATGTTTTATGACTTTGTGTTTTGGAAAGACGGATTATACATGTTATATATAGTCGATTCAAAAGTAAAAAGTTTATGAACACACGTAGAGAAGGATTTGCGTGTCCGTCGGGAGAATGCGCATCTAAGATCACTCACAATTTCGGCTTGGTTCGTGTTGCTCATTCCTAATGTTTTTTAGTTGTGATTTGTAAACTGTTGTTTGTCTTTTGTCCTTTTCCCTTTTTTTTACAATGGCGTGCTCAATTTATTTTCAACTTCTAAGCTATTTAGTATAAATGTCCTTATGTATATTTCACCTCTCTTGTTGACCAATATTTTGTGCAGAACTTTTCCACACTCAATTTAAGATTGGGTGCATTTTGCACGAAATATATACAGAATACATGTATTTCGAAAACACAAAACGTTTTTGGATATACATATGCATAATAAAATACCTCTCCGGGTTTATATTATGTTTGGATTGTTAGCGTTCCTGATAAACGTTGATTATGAAAAAATTATCGTAGTTTTACATGACGTTTCATTTAGAATTGATTGGTGCGGCGTGTGATGTATGCAAAATGGAAGGTCGCTTACCTCGTCGATGCAACTGGTTTCGCTCTGCTTGAAGTTTGTGTGATTTTCAAATATTTGTTTAGTGATAAGAAGTAAATTCAAATATGGTTAACGCTAATCGAACATTTATAATCTGAAGTTGTCCCT
Source organism: Mytilus galloprovincialis (assembly GCF_965363235.1). NCBI lineage: Eukaryota > Metazoa > Mollusca > Bivalvia > Mytilida > Mytilidae > Mytilus > Mytilus galloprovincialis. The sequence goes on from NC_134849.1 coordinate 43,895,173, forward strand.
AAATCATCAACGCTTTTTCACACATATGAAAACAAAAAAATACCCTGCAATATATAAATGAATGACTCTACCGTATTATGTTTCATGGTGTTCAAACTTTATCATTATTTCCAAAATAAAGATAAATTAGTGTTAAAAAACGATTAACGTTTGTAAAATATATTTTTCTTACATGTTATTAGGATAAAAATATGTTTAAGCAAAATAATACATGCTACGGGAACAATAAATACCGGTCATCCATGTTAAGTTCCAAAGTCCGAGCCACCTGTCGCTTTTCTCGTAGCAGACGACTTCCGTCGAAGAATCGCTGATCTGATCAAAGTGAAATAATGCTGAGGTGCCACAAGGTCCTGCTCCAATTATACAAACTTTCCTTTTATCGTCCATTGTCTTGCTTAAGAAAAGGGAACAATAACAGCGAATTGGTAAAAATTCTTTAATTAAATGAAATCTTTGTTGAAAAGTAAAAAATGTTGGCTATTGAGAATATTATATTAGTGATTTCCTCTCGTGTCCTATTCCCGTCTTACATTTATAAGGTTTGCATAAAATGTTTCAAGTAACTCTTATTTTGAATCTCTAAACGTTAAAATGTTAAGTATTTTACTTACATTTTTCCTTTAAATATCATGTTAAATGGATTTCAGCGTGAAAATTCCATTGCAGGAGTTTCACAGATATGGTGTCATAAATGTTGACGTGTAAGTTAATATACAAAATATATATTTATTATCGATGGTTCAAACGGAAGGGTTACGTATACAAAAAACACAAATTTGTGAGTGTTCAGATCCTCAAAAGTTTCTGCGAGCAATGAAATCTATATTAGAGTTTCTTTATATATGTACTTCGTTATTTAGTAAAGTAACGCTTCAAATGGATCAGCGTGGATATGGAAAATGTAAGCTATATGCTTCCCATTTTTTTTATATTAAATAAAGGCAACAGTAGTATATCGCTGTTCAAAACTCATAAATCCATGGACAAAAAAATAAAATCGGGGTAACAAACTAAAACCGAGGGAAACGCATTAAATATAAGAGGAGAACAACGACACAACACTAAAATGTAACACACACAGAAACGGACCAAGCATCAGACAAAATCCCACGAGAATAACAAATATAACATCAAAACCAAATACATGAATTTGGGATAGACAAGTACCGTGACACGTCTTATCGAAATGTGAAATTACACTTAAAAATAAGAGAAAACAAACGACGCAACGTTAAAATGTAACACACACAGAAACGAACAATAATATAACAATGGCCATATTCCTGACTTGGTACAGGACATTTTTAAAGGAAAAAATGGTGGGTTGAACCTGGTTTTGTGGCATGCCAAACCTCGCACTTTAATGGCTATGTTAAATATAACATTGAAATGACAACATAATATTACAGGACTACAATACAAATAAATAGGAGAACGTGTTAGACAAAGAAACACATGATTAATGAAAACAAAAAGCATCAGGTTTAAAATTCAATACGTCAAAAACGCGCCTCGTCCATACAAGACTCACCAGTGACGCCCAGATATAAAAGATCGAAAGCGAAAAAAAGTACAAAGTTGTACAGCACTGAAGATCAAAAGTTGAAAAAGGCTGTGTCAAATACGGCTATGTTTTTATGATCCTCATTTTTCATTAATCCCTCTTTGGTAGGAAATCCTGGAACTCGTTCGTGTATAAGCAACTTACGGAAGTAAAATGAATCGCACAATCTTTATAAATTACAAATATTATTGTCTATTAAAGACAAGTACCCCATGAATTGTACCAATTATGTGTTTGATATTGCTTTATGTGGTTGCTCTAACCTTACCCGGGTACCAAGACGTCCTATAACATAGTATGTTACTTGTCGAAAATTATATATTTCGAGGCCAAAAGGCGGTATTATGAAAATAATCTATTTATTGAAGTGATTGTCCTTTTGTTCGCTTAAATACGTTACTAAAAAGGAAAAAGTAATCATTTCACAATAAAACATGCTTTTTTTTAATTTATCTGATTGACGAAGGCAGATTCCATCAAAGTATTTTCTGCAAAAGATGACACAAGCGGCTGCTTTACATTTCAATAAATAAACAGCTCACCGGTACCTTTCGTTAAACTAAACATCTAACTAGCAAAAATGATTTTAAAACAAATCAATGAAATTATAATATACTTTTAACTGACCTGATTTAAAAAATAATAGTGTCCCTTCTATTTTTTCTGCAGAAATGATGCAAGAGGTTGTTTCGAATTTTCTTAAATACCTATCGCATCTAACAATCTCAACTTTGAACCTTTTCCAAAGCACGGTTTCATCTTATTCAACTAGGTTAGTAATGTTATTTTGCATTTAACGGACTAGACAGTAATGTTATAATGAGCTTTACACACTAGATAAGCATTGTCTGTGTTATATTAATAAATACCTAACTTATAACACAGCATCTAATAAGGCTGCAATTGTTTTGTTTTGTTTTTTTTTTTTTGTTTTTTTTTTTGTTTTTTTGTTTGTTTTTTTTTTTTTTTACGTCTGCATTGCACGTAGAATATTTGATGGTCTGAAGTAAGAAGGAAAAAAACGACGGGTGCCACATGTCAGAGGCTACATGTAGAGTAATATCTGCTTTCTTTACCAGAGCACTTGCGTTTTTGATTAAGTTCGTGTTCCTCAGTCTGTAGTTCACACGTGAACATTCGGGAGAAAGGAATGTCACTCTTCCCGGACAAATGTTTTCGAACTCTGATTTGACCAGTTTTTGTTTGTATTTCTCAATGCCGCATGTTTAGAGTAAATACTAATGTGAATGATTTGGTTTAATTAAGCCAGAATTTAAATCTATGTCCTCACTCAACAGAGTTGCTTTGAAAACATACACCCAAGCGCAGACGACGTATGACAAATTTAAATTTTATTATTTGACATTATTTTCTATCAGTTTCCTTAGAATTGATATAACAGGGTTGCGTTCAATATCGTAGCTGCTACGTAGTGCTACGTAGATTTTGACTATTGAACGTGTAGCTATAGACTAGTTGTTACATAGATATTGATAGCAGCTACGTAGCCGCTACGTAGCTGCTACGATATTGAACTCAACCCAGTTTTGTATTTTAAGATCCGATGGCATCAATTGATGATTTAATGGTCTCAAATACGCGTTTACAAACTGTAAACAGCTCTTGATTTACTCTACAGGTCTGGAATATATACTCTTGCACAAAACTGTAAATCTTAAGTTGTTTCCGCTTTATCAACATTTAAAAATGTAATAATATATTCTCTTAAATAAAACACACTGTGAGATTTTCTATCTCTGCCTATGCTGAACCTCACGTGAATTCACTCAAAACTTCTCGGAACATGGATTTCTTAATCACTTTGTTTCCATATTTTACATTATATTTTGAAAGTGTGTAGTGTGCTGTGGATGGGTTGTATGATCAATCAGAGCAAAACGACAGGTGCCACACGTGGAGCAGGATCTGCTTATCCTTTCGTAGCAAATGACATCACTGTTGATTTAGCAACAAGCTTGATTGCAGTTGATTGGTGATTTGATTTGAGCTATGTGTTCTAACGCCTTTTTGGGCAGTTTGTACTAACTCCGCAGCCAGTTTTGATTAGTGGAGTATGCCGGAGTTTCCGGAGAATACCACCGACCATCGGTAGGGAAACTAACAATCCTTTTCCATTAAAATTGGACTGAAGTTCATCCACACGAGCGATGTTTGAACTCACAACATTAGTATTTATTGGTTAGTGATTTCAGTAATAACTACTTACACCACTCGATAACCGAGGCCCCTCATTGGATAAGGGAAATAACTGATGAATAACAAACAATTATTTTGTTGTGTCACGTATTAGTATCACTCTCACGAGATCTTCTGGAAAATTAGGCTTTTTGTTAAAAATATTTTATCTATATAACTTTTTAGTTTGTTTTTTTTTTCTCTTTAATTTTTAATAAAGCATATTGTTTTTAAATATTTTTCTTTTCTTTATACATTTTAATGATATGATATGATTTTAGAATATGCAATAAGGCTGACATATACAAAAATAAAAAAATGTCCTTGTTTGACCTTAAAACTTGATCTAACAGAAATTACACTGCACTATCATTTGACGACAGATAAAATTTGTTTTCGAATGGAACATAATGTAGTCTTATGACACGTGTAAGGTGGGTGCATAAAAACAATTCGTGTGGTAAATGTCATTGTACTTTTCTACAATTGCTTGATCAATACGTATTAACTCAAATTGAGAATCGTGTATGTGACAATCATACGATGTAAATTGGTTTCATATAAAAGTTTATCACCTACTTTTTTGTTGGTCGAAAATTAGATCAGATGGGATATATAGGTTTTGATGGAAGTCCTTATCTTAACACTATTTTGTTTGTCGGTCAAAATCACGGCCGACACTCTGCTAACCGAGAGATTGGTCGGTTAATCTATATTGAGTATGCAGCTATATGGGAGATTGGTCTGTTAATCGGGATGGTTATACGTCTGTTAAGAGTAAAACGCACAATTTAATGTTAAACTGTATCAAATATACAGATTTTTGGCATATTATAAGAACCAAATCAAAAAAAGAAAAGTGTCTGACAAAATGATATCTATCATAGAACATTTTCCACTTGTAAAAACATTTCATAGTCTACGCAGTTTTCAGTAAAATAAAAAGGCGTCGCGCAAGTATGTTTTTATGCTTATACGCATAGGAATTTTTTAATAAAAGTCGAAACAAACAATTTTAGATATCATTTAAAGGACACAAAATAGTACTTTGGGTCTAAAAAATAAATTTGCATTGGTGAATATTTCATAATTGTAATATAACGTGAATATTACCACGTTTTAGTGAAAATTATGAAAAAATAAAGTCTGTTAATAGGTTGGACAATTGAAATTGTGTCAGTTAAGAGTTAGAATGAAATTCAAAACAGTGTGGCTGTGGCCATTGATTGACATATTAAATTCATCCTTTGATTGGGACAATTTACATGAACGTTTGTCTGTAACGACCACTGTTCACGACGTACCTACGATAGACATTTAAACTGTGGGGTCACCAAAGGTTTCGTAACGCCTTTAATTATAAAATAATTCAAAAAATTAATTAGGAATAACCTTTATGTTTTGATTCATATAATTGATATAAACCAAAACATCGTGTTATTTCTGATTAGTTTTTCGAATTACTTTATTAAGGTGTTGAGAACCTTTGGTGACCCCATTGTTTAAGTGGCTTTAAAAAGTACATAGTTAGCAGTGGTCGTTACATACAAACGTTCACCTAAATTGTCCCAGTCAATGGATGAATTTAATGTGTCAATCAATGGGTACAGCCACACTGTTTGGAATTTCATTCTATTTAGCCACAGTTATTTTTGCTACCTTTATATTTTCCCATAGAAAAAGTTAAGAATGAGATGTTCCTAAGTAATAAAAAAAATGATAATACGGTGCAACAGTATTCTACGGAAGCGAATTAGCGCCACACATTTTTTTTTAATTTTTCTTCCTATATTTGCGTTATAACGCAAACCTCAAATATCTTGATTGCAATTGTTCATTAAGTTTTGTAAAAAATGTCCGTCTGTCATTTATTTCGGTTGTGATTTACTAGTAAGAGCATTTTTATTTTGACTTTCTTTGCATTTTATTGAAGGGTGTCACTTCAATATAGCGTGATATAAATTGGCCGCTGGAATATGCATGAATTTATTATTAATGTTTTCAATCAGCCTCAATTTTTGTGTCTGTTCAAAGTAGCACGTTCTCAAATCCGACTGAAAGTGTCTTTCTAATACAACACAGGGTACCGGTAAAATAAATATAAACTGTATATCTGTCCAGTGCATATAACGTGTTGTCATTCTCATATGCACATGATATTTGTCACTGGACGAAAAACCCTAATTTGTAAGCATCCTCCAATTGGTTCTTTATTTCTATTACTTAATCATATATTGTTTACAAAAAAAAGTAAAATCACAAAAATACTGAACTTAGAGGAAAATCAATTCGGAAAGTCCATAATCACATGGCAAAATCAAATAACAAAACGTATCAAAAACGAATGGACAAGAACTGTTATATTCCTGACTTGGTACAGGCATTTTCAAATGTAGAACATGGTGGATTAAACCTGGTTCTATAGCGCTAACCCTCTCACTTTAATGACAGTCTCATAAAATTCCATTGATGGCGTTAAATAAGCAGACACAATAAATAAAATAGTCAAAATATGGGTACATCAGTCATCATCGTATAACAATTTTAAAAGGAACAATTTTAAAACAGAACACAAAAACATCTACTATCTACGAACACATTCATTGATTTGAGTGTCTGACATCAGAAAATTTTATACGTCACATAAATTTGTCGTTCAATGTGCATACAAACGATTTTAAAATTTTACATAGGCAATGTTAGTCATTCTCAAGAAGTAAATGGAAAGGAGCGAATGCAGCTACATTTGGTCATCTTAAGTTTTAATAAATTTTATTACGTTTAGTTCCTTTCTTCATAAGTGTAGAGGAGAACGGCAGTTGTCCGCATGTAAACTTCTAGCATTTGTCACCAATATGAGTACATCGCAATCCGTTACTGTTTCAACACCCAGGGGTGTTTCATGTGTGTATTCTTAAACAATTATTATTTTTTTCTCTTTTTTTTAGCAATGCATCACTCTCTACTGTCCTTATCTATTATTCTATATTCTGCTACTCCATCCAGATTATCGTGTATACCATGAGGGTTCGGATTGGGGGTGTTGTTTATTTCTGTATTCTTTAAATTGTTATGTCACGTTTCTTCCGTGACGTTTTTTCCTTTTACCTTTTATTTATCTTACTCATTATTTTTTCTCTATTCTTTATATTTTAGCATCCCAATATATTTTACTTACTGATGTTTAGTTACATTACGACGTTTATCTCTGATTTATATACTGGTTACCAATGTAGATGACAAGTTGGTGTCATGCAAGACAATTAAACAGAATCCACATGACATATGCGACCATTCTTGGATGAAATTAACATTACTTTAATATTACACTTTTTGAAATCGTTTTTATCAATTTTCTATTTCCATTGTTTAAATTGTTCATTGTTCACAGTGGCGGATCCAGCCATTTTAAAAATGGGGGGTTCCCAACCCAGAGTAAAAAGGGGGGTTTCCAACTATATGCTCCCATTCAAATGCATTGATCGGCAAAAAAAGGGGGGTTCCAACACCCGGAACCCCCCTGGATCCGCCACTGGTTCATGTGTTGTTAAGGTATATTTTATGTTTCATTGCTCATGTGTTGTTTCCGTATATTTTAGCCGCTCGTCTTGAGCCTACCCATTTGATCCGATAACACCCCATATAGCAATAAAATTATACTTTTATTGCCATTCATAACTCTTAACAGACCGGGTTTTATACATCCGACCCATTAACAGACCAGGTTTTAATTAAAGATTGCTGTATGTCACCAAAATACAGATTTTCGTGAAGATTTTTCACACAATGATTTCAGTATGGTTAACAAACATAATGCCTGTCTTTTTTCGATGTTTAAAATATTGCATGCACGTAAATTCAACCAACGTGTCATTTTGTGTACAGTTTGTGTGTGTAAAATGTGTTTAAATTTATTGATGAGTAACCCTACTTTTCATTTTATAGATCGTACATTGAAGCTAGAAAAATAATAATTACACCACTGGATTCAGTACATTGAATTGTTTTGTTAGACATGAATATTTTTTATGATAAACATATATTTAAAAAGTTATACAGTGAAACATGCTGAACTTTCAATGATTTTCTCGATAACACCTGATTAACAGACTTTAGCCAACCCGATTAACAGACCAACCGCCGATATAGCCGCATACTCAATATAGATTAACCGACCAAACTCTCGGTAGCCGAGTGTCGGCCGTGAAAATATACAATCAGAATTTTTAAACAGACCGCAATGAATCTGTTCACGTGTAATATTCATGTATTTCAGTATCTGTGTTCTTTAAAAATGATTAACCAAATACATGTACTTTATGAAGCAGTATGCACGCCGATGTGAGCTTAATAAGAGAAAATAAACTATGCACGTGCACATCATTTAATATGGGCAAGGAAGATAAACCGAATTCCATTGGAATTCCATTGTCATCTACGATGCTAAGTTCTAACTTTGGTGAGCTCTGCACTATATTGGATACGGGCAACTGTTTGTCCGTTCGTAGGCAAAAGGTCTCCGAAATGGTCTTATGTGACGATAATCAGTAGTCAGGCGTAGATAGATAGATAGATAATTTTATTAACCAATCATGGTGCCCAAAATTTGAGTTATACAATCAAATGAATTACAAAATAAAGCACAGAAAATGATTAGAATGATTAAAGTACATTTAAACAAAAAACCACTTGCATACACATTTACACTAATTAACCTGATATAAACCAAGTTATTGACAAAACAAAGTTGTTATGGGTGCCACTGTGACCTGGAGAAATTACATAAATTTTTATAGTTCTAGGTCTATGGGAGACAACTCCTGATATTATATATTGGAATTGTTCTTAACTAAGGGCATAATCTTTGTCTCTTTCATTTCACTAGTCTTGGTGCAAATTCTTTTGAGGCAAAACCTATACCTCTAAACGAGCTCCCAATATTATGATATTTTTTTCAGCTTCAAAAATCCGTTTGTTACATAATGTTGGCAAATTTATAGCGAAGGGGAGATAATTCTAAATGATTTTGATTTTACCAAATTTAAAACATCTTTTTTACTAAGTTATGCTTATTTAGTTTTCGATCTAATTATCTGTAGTGTTTATTTCATTATATATCCTGGACAACGAACTCTAACAATTGAAAAGGGCAGGTCTCTTTAAAATTCTTCATTTTGTTACTTATTTGGCACTCTGTATTTTGAATGAATTTCAATGGTTTTAATTTTTTAGGTGACAAGTTTGGAAAATTCTGCAAATACCGACGAAGAAAGATTTCTATACAAATAATTAGAACTATAAATGAATGTGGTTATTATTTTTATTTATTTTTTTTTTTTTTTGTATTTATACATCTAGATTAGCCAGAAATGGTTGCACCATGATTATTACAAATTTTTGAAAACTATCTATAATTAAAGTGCTTATTTTCGTTTGTATTTTGCCTTTAATTTGCGTTTTATTGTTCTTTACTTGTAAGCTGGGAGTCCATAATTTCGGGTGAAATATAACCTCATGAAATTAAGGCAAGAGCAGTTTACCAATATTTCTAATCAAAATATATAAATCATAAGAACTGATACATGTACATTTTGCGATACGAACTCATGCTTTTCCTTCATCATTTTATAATTAATCCTGGCAATGAACGGTGCATAACCTACTAGTATTATTGCCAATAATGGGATATTTCATTTTTTGATTCTATATTTTTTCAATGTATCACTGTGTATATGTCAAATGCATTAGCATATGCATTTAAAAATTCGACTGCAATTACAAGTGTATTCTATCATTACTTTGTTTATGAATGATTTGGTGATTCATATATATAGTATGTTTCGCTCAAATACATTTTCTTTAATTTATATTAATATATTATCTTTAATTGTGGAAACCTGATATTAAGACCTTTTCTCGGTAGAATGTTTTGTGGTTAATTATAAACTTTTACACATGTCTCTATTCATTTGAAATAATTTCCTCAAAGTATAAGTATATGATCTGTGGTTAGGGAGCTACCATTTGATTTTTATGGTTTATGGTTTTTATGTTTTACTAAAGCAAGTTTTGTTCACTCTGTTCGGTACTGCTTTTTTTTTTAGTTTATCCTGACTTTTTATTACCTAAATTGTAGTCCTGACTTTTTTTTTGCAAGTGTCTCATCCTGCCTTTTTTTTTTACTCAAAACTCCTGTCCTGCCTATTTTTTTCAAATTTCATCCTAGCCCCCCCCCCCATAAAAATCAAATGGTAGCTCCCTTAACAACTAGTCTTCGTGAATTTCTATGTGCTATATAAGCGGATGTTTTTGTCTAGCCATAAAAAAAACGTTCAACCTACTATTAATTTTGTCCTGAAAATGGCAGTTGTTATCAAATAGTCCGTTTTTAATTATGCTGGCGTTTGTTTTTGTAGTAGTGTTATTAAAATGTGTTTCTGCTATTCCGTTGTTTGATGTTTTTTTTCTGTTTTAGGACATGTATGTCACCCGGATTTGTTTTGGCCTAACCGATTAATGACTATTGAACAACGGTGTACTGTTTTGGCCTAACCGATTAATGACTATTGAACAACGGTGTACTGTTTTGGCCTAACCGATTAATGACTATTGAACAACGGTGTACTGTTTTGCATTGAAACAACAAAAGAGAACATAATCTTCCGATTTGTGTTACAGCAGATTTCAGTCAGTATGTAGCTAATGGTAATATCTTTGGTTAGCTTGCTTGTTGGCTGAACCGTGAAGTCATTGTTAGGTAAGGTAAACTTCCCTCCTTTAATAGTAGACTAGCCCAACAGATAAAAAATCTATCTCTCTGTAGGACTAAGCTACTTTAAAAGGAGGGTAGTATACCTTACCTAACAATGACTTCACGGTTCAGCTAACAAGCAAGCTAACCAAAGATATTACCATTAGCTACATACTGACTGAAATCTGCTGTAAAATTGAATATTTTTTTCAACAATGACTTTCAATGAGTAAAATTTAATGTTTTGAAGATGACATTTTCAACTGTCCTGTAACACCACTGTACCAGTTTTAGGGAAGTTGGAACACTCGCTCACATGTTCAGTGTATGTCCACTTGTGTGTTAATATGTCATTTAATTGACTTAAGCTATTTCAATTCATATTTTATAGTGTGTCTTTCTATGTAGTGATGTACATAATTATTACAGTGAACGTTTGTTAAAACGTTTAAACTCGCAGGATTTGTTTGAATCTGGTGTTCAGTATGTGCCGTTTGTTGATGTGGTTCTTAAGTGTTTCTCGTTTCTCCTTTTTTACAGCTTGCAGTTCGCTGTGAGCCAAGGCTCCGTGTTGAAGGCCTAACCGATTAATGACTATTGAACAACGGTGTACTGTTTTGGCCTAACCGATTAATGACTATTGAACAACGGTGTACTGTTTTGCATTGAAACAACAAAAGAGAACATAATCTTCCGATTTGTGTTACAGCAGATTTCAGTCAGTATGTAGCTAATGGTAATATCTTTGGTTAGCTTGCTTGTTGGCTGAACCGTGAAGTCATTGTTAGGTAAGGTAAACTTCCCTCCTTTAATAGTAGACTAGCCCAACAGATAAAAAATCTATCTCTCTGTAGGACTAAGCTACTTTAAAAGGAGGGTAGTATACCTTACCTAACAATGACTTCACGGTTCAGCTAACAAGCAAGCTAACCAAAGATATTACCATTAGCTACATACTGACTGAAATCTGCTGTAAAATTGAATATTTTTTTCAACAATGACTTTCAATGAGTAAAATTTAATGTTTTGAAGATGACATTTTCAACTGTCCTGTAACACCACTGTACCAGTTTTAGGGAAGTTGGAACACTCGCTCACATGTTCAGTGTATGTCCACTTGTGTGTTAATATGTCATTTAATTGACTTAAGCTATTTCAATTCATATTTTATAGTGTGTCTTTCTATGTAGTGATGTACATAATTATTACAGTGAACGTTTGTTAAAACGTTTAAACTCGCAGGATTTGTTTGAATCTGGTGTTCAGTATGTGCCGTTTGTTGATGTGGTTCTTAAGTGTTTCTCGTTTCTCCTTTTTTACAGCTTGCAGTTCGCTGTGAGCCAAGGCTCCGTGTTTAAGACAGTACTTTTACCTGAAATGGTTTACTTTACAAATTGTGACTTAGATGTAGAGTTGTCTCATTAACACTCATACCACATCTTCTTATATATATTTAGTATATGATAGTGAAGCTTTCACACATCTTGGTAGGTCTAGGTTCAGAGGCAGATTCAATAACAACCAACGGTCTTATCATATTTTTTTTTATAACTCTATTAAAGTTCTAAATATAGAAAAAGCATCCGGAAAACATTTACGTATTTATAATATAATATGCAAAAATGCATATGGTTATGTATATATCTTTATAAAAGATATGAACATTGTGATATACTCTAGAATACAATCATATTAAACACATTGTTACATTCTAAACATTCTCAAGATTATGAATGATCACTTTTCTTGGTCAAAATGTAGTTTTTTCTAATTCAAACATGAATAGGAATTTATATATTTTACTGTGTATCTCAACCTATTTGACAAAGGAAGCAATTGAATCGTCAAAGTCCTGAAACCAAGGTTTGTGCTGAGCAGCCATAGTACCAGAATAGACCGATTTAAATGGCTGGTCTCTGTAAGTGATTATATTCACCACTTTATCATGTTCCCACTTGTGGAATAATGCACCTGCCTTTGGTGCATCTGGATGATATCCAGTTCCGTCGCTTAGATCTTGAATAAAATCGGCTTGTATGTCAATGTCATCGTGGCAATCTTTAACGTTTTTGCGTCTTTGTACCCATTGTTGCTCCTCCTTCTTCATTTCCTCAATGCTCTTTGGTTCGTTCGGTAAAGTTCCAGTAATAAACCTAAATGATAAGTTTAGTAATGAGTACAAGAATATATTCCTAGAAGATATATATATACAAATTCTGAACAATGTTTAGTAATACAATTGTGAGATAGTGGTTATCTGCACAAGCCATCAAAATTGTTACAGTCAAACTTCATAAACCGAAAGTTCATGTAAAAGTATTCTATGTAATTTGATGTGCATCAGGCTACTGATTTTCAGGAGTAAATAAAATGAGGAAGCGAAGGGAGATACTCAATCCAAAAAAAACCCAACCTGTTGTGCTAAAGCATATTTTGTATATGGTCATCTAGAGGTCAATATGCGGTCTTTAACAATTGATTGGAAAATAGAGTAGCACTGTAATACATTCTATTGCATCTACAGAGTACAACAGACAAATCAATATACTGCAAATGTATTCATAAAAAATATATGTGAGGAATACGTAAAAGATATAAACTAGGAGAATGGGCGCTCCCGGGCGCATTTTAGTAGGACCCTTAAATAAAGACATACAGTATAGAGTAATACATTGTGTAGTATAAATTGCTTAAAAATTAAAAATCTTAGGGTAATAAAAAATTGGTTCCGGAATTTTTAATGTTACATGGACATTGTAAGGAGTGTATGATTTTCTTTTTCGACTACGCTTTTCGACATAATTATAAAGATGTTGTACCTGGATATCCATAGTCCCTGTGCATCAAACATTGTGAACGAGAAGTACTGGTCCTGCGTTCCCATGTAAAACAATTTTCGATTACCACCATTTAACCAGAGGGATCCCTTGTATAAACCAGCAGGATATACCGATAGCGTTGACACCAGGCGTAAACTTTCTTCCAGGCACGGAAAACTGTATTTGTATCCTGTACACAGAATTATTGAATCTACTTCCGCCGAACTTCCGTCGATAAAATTGATCACTTTTCCATCAATTTTCTTTATTAATGGTCGTTCTTCAATTCCAGCTGGCCATTTAAAGTTCATTGGTTTCGACCTATAAGATGTGACAATACTTTTTGCTCCAAATTTCAAACATTGTAGAGCTACATCTTCCGCGGAATAACTAGCTCCAACAACCAATACACGTTGACCTTTGAACTGTGCAGCATCCCGGAAGTCATGCGAATGAATTATTCGTCCAGGAAAAGTATCAATGCCATCAAAAGTTGGTTTGTTCGGATTATTGAATATTCCAATAGCAACGATAACGTGTGTAAATTTGCTTTCGAATGTGCGACCTGTTTTAAGTTCTTCCGCTGTCACTGTAAAGTCATCTGATTTTTGGTTGTAGGTCACATACCTTACAACGGTGTTCCATTTGATAAAACGCTTTAAATCTGATTTACTTTTCTTGACAAGCCTCCCTAAAAAGGACAATTCAAAGGTATAACGTACTTATTTTTCACCAAAATAATTTAATTCATTGTAAGAAAAAAATCAAATTAGGGAGCTACCATTTGATTTTTATGGGGGGGGGGGGGGGGGGGGGGGGGCTAGGATGAAATTTGAAAAAAAATAGGCAGGACATGAGTTTTGAGTAAAAAAAAACGGCAGAATGTGACTCTTGCAAAAACAAAAAGTCAGGACGACAATTTATGTAAAAAAAAGTCAGGATAAACTAAAAAAAAAAAGGCAGGACCAATTAGAGTGAAAAATAAAAAGGCAGGACAGAGATTACAGCTAAAAAAAAAAGGCAGGACAAAATTTTCCATCCTAGCCCCCCCCCCCCCCATAAAAATCAAATGGTAGCTCCCTTGACGTCAGTTAGAGACATCACCACTACCTTTTAGCATATTATAATTACACTACTTAAAATCGAGAATTAAAATGGGGAATGTGTCAAAGACCCAACAACCCGACCAAAAGCAGAAAATTACCAAATGTCACCAATAGGTCTACAACACAACTAGAAAATAAACAAATGTCACCAATGGGTCTGCGTTGAAAATCCACAACTAAGAGGCGGGCTTCAGTTGGCTCCAAAACAAAAATGTGTACTAGTTCAGTGAAAATCAATGTTATACTTAATCCGAAAGATATAAATGAACTTATTTTTTTTTAATACAAGACTAACATAGGACAGAGCATCGTGACTAGGACAGGCACAAAAGTACAGGTATTTTTCATGATAAACCGTACTTTTGATTTTGCTGAGAAACAGAATTTTATTTTGTTTTCTCAGTTAGATGCAACACTCATAAGAGCACGTGCTTCACGTGACAACAGAGTAAAGCAAAACACATAAAAATGTAATATTTAATGAATGGCTATTATCTATTTTGAATTTATTGAACCATAAAACTAATTTTTGACTCTTCACATTGAATAATCCGCGAAGCGGATTATGTAAAATGTGAAGAGTCAAAAATTAGTTTTATGGTTCAATAAAATCAAAATAAATTATTGCCATTCATTATAAATAAATTTCTATCAAAAATAAGGCTCAAAGAACTTTTTATATCATTTATATTAACAATAACAACGTACACACATAGTGGCGTATGAATACACAACGTCGACAGAGTGGGCGTGTCGCCATCAAAATTGACAACATTGAAAATAAAACTAATAATTTTAACCAATCAGAAGACAGTAGAAACACCAAATTTATCTATAACTAAATAATGTATATAAATACAAGCTAAAACATGTAAATCATTAAATATACCAGGCTATAAAATGTGTCCGCCAGACGCGCGTTCCGTCTATAATTATAGACATGATGATAAATCGTCCATGACGCTTCAATAAAAAGAAATTGTCACACAAATAACTTACAACCCAACCTGTAGAAGAAAAAAAAAAGGAAAATACCTTCCATGTAATCTCTCAAGACGCGGCGAGGAGGAAAAGACGGTATTGCTTTGCCATAATGGTCATCAAATGTGTAATCCGGATACTCTAGACCTTCTTTCGGACCATTCGACCAAAGATGTTTGTACATGCCACCATGACATGGTTCTCCAAATCCATCAGTTCCTATAACAGTGAAAGAAGAGTTAATCTTCATGGACTATTTTGTGTCTTGGAAGGACCATAAAACATTATACGTACAATTATAATTATTTTATCTCATCTCAGAAGAATGCATCATTTTTGTATTTGAAAATCAACTTATTTTGAAGCTTTTGTCATTTTCTACTGTGAGTAATACAAATATAAAAGTATAATGCAAAATTTGAAGTCTGAAAAAAACTTTTATAAGATTTATGTAATTTCTGAGAAGACAATATGCACAAAATAACTTCAAAGTCAATTTTTGATAAACAAAAATATATATATATATATATTAAGTTTAAAATCAAATCATCCCTGAGTTTCGTTGGATTCGTTTGGTCATGATAGGTTGTTTTATGTTGGGTTTTTTTCTCGTTTTTTCCTTCCGCTTATCAATTTGGATTTGAAAGCATTCGTCTCTTTATGTAGATAGACCATTGTTGTGCCTTACTTTAATTACTTTGGTGGTCTTAGGAGTTCGTCTATTGCACTGCATTCATTCAAAGATCTAGTTGAAGTAACAAAAAAAATGTATTCATCTTTTTAATCCTTAGATCCTTAATCCTTAAATATGCCTAATCAAATACAATAGTTAATAAGAGAATATCTATATTATTTACCCGTCATCCATGTAAAGTTCCACAGCCCAAGCCATGTGTCACTTTTCTCGAAACAAACTACTTCAGTCGAAGGATCGCTGATCTGATCAAAGTGAAACAATGCTGTCACACCACATGGCCCTGCACCAATGATACAAACTTTCCTTTTACTACCCATTGTGTTCCTTTAGGCAAAAGGGACTACAAATAGCAATTTGTTCGAAGTTCCACAATAATACTGAAAATCAGATTATATGATAGGATTTATGGCAAAAAATGTATTTATGACATTATTTATGACATTTATCAAGAGTTTTCAAAGGGGGACGAAAGATACCAAAGGGACAGTCAAACTCATAAATCTAAAACAAACTGACAACGCCATGGCTAAAAAAGAAAAAGACAAACAAAAAACAGCACACATGACACAACATAGAAAACTAAAGAATAAACAACACGAACCCCTAAAAAAACTAGGGGTGATCTCAGGTGCTCTGGAACATCTGAAACTTAAATCTCACAAATTGAGATAGAAGTAGAAATTTTTTTTCAAAAAAGAAATGTTTTCGTTTTGATTGATTATTTACCTGTCTTGTAGTATTCCTCACCTTAGTTTCTTAAAGGTAGTATGTACTTTAGTTTAATCAGATAAAAACTAAAATCACAAAAATACCAAACGCCGAGAAAAGTTCGTACTAAAATGGCAAAATCAAAAGCTCAAACACATTAAGCGAATGGATTTTACAACTCTCATATTCTTGATTTGGTACAGGCATTTTCTTATGTAGAAAACGATGAATTAAACTTTGTTATATAGCTAGCTTAACATATCACTTGCATGACAGTCGCATAACATTTCATTATATTGACAGCAGTGTTAACAAAAACAGACGCATAAGGCAATAATGACAAAAACGGGGTAAGGTAATCAACAACCACAACAACCACAAAACAACGTGCAAAAATAAACAAAAAAGGCACTCAGACAAAGACCATCATTAAAAATGAAACACAAGAATACAAGAATTTACAATAGCACAATAACGGGCTACACAAGCACAGAGTCGAGCTACATGCAACAAAGAAACACAAAAGGCAGTGGTGGATCCAGGGGGTGGGGGGGGGTCCGGGGGTTGGAACCCCCCTTTTTTTGGCCGATCAATGCATTTGAATGGGAGCATATAGTTGGAACCCCCCCCCCCCCCCCCCTTTTACTCTGGGTTGGGACCCCCCTTTTTTTAAATGGCTGAATCCGACACTGAAAGGGCACATAGACATAGCAAACTAGCAAAAAAGAAAAAAAAGAATACATAAATTTACCATAACACAATAACACAATGACGGGGTGTACAAGTACAGAGACACGTCAAACGGACATCACAAAAAAAAACCCAGAATAAACAGTTAAAGTGATATATTCATAAATGCAAATAAAAGAATAGTATCACACGTTATCGAGATGATTAACAAAGTCAGTACACAGAATCTATACTTCAATATAGAAAGTTTTTTTTCTGTTTTTCAAAATAGAAATTGCAGATCAATTAGAATTTTAAATAATTCTTTAAAAAATATTTCAAATAATTCAAAACAATTTGGTGACAAACCAAAGACATAACAACAAATTTTAAATTTACCTGCTTTACAAGAAATCTTTCCTTCAAGATGATTGTACTAACGATATACAATGTAGTTGAACGGTTGTTTTGATGTTGATAAATGTATATCATACCTGAGTGTTGGACATAAACCTATATCTTATCACCAGGTCAATATCAATATTGATAGTGGACATGGCCGAAATATCAAAAATGGAGCATTTGTCCATAGAATATAGATCATTCAAACAATTTGATAGAAATAAATTTATTGAAAATTCTCATTGAATCGATTGGAGATGTTGATGAAGCAGCTAATTATTGGTATAATTTATTTCTGAGCACCCTAGACAAACATGCTCATACGAAAATTAAAAGGGTCAAAAATACCCAACAACCAAAGTGGTGGACTCCTGATATAAATAGCGCTAGACACCAAAGAGATTATTTTCACAGAATTGGTGATATATATATATATATATAATTATAAAATTTGGCGTAATAAGGTTACATTTTTAGTAGAAGAGGCAAAGAAAAAATATTTCCAAAATGCTATTTCAAATTGTAAAGATAGTAAAACTATTTGGAAGTACGTCAAAAGTCTAAATCCTAAAAACATACATAATAATATCACGAATTTAGAATATAAAAATATTGTAATTCAAAATAATGTTGATATAGCAAATACATTTAATGTGCATTTCACAAATATTACTGAATGTATACATGGTATAGTTGATAACAAATTAATGGTGCCAGTTTTGATGCACTCAATAAATTTGTAAAATCAAAGTTACAAACGGGTAGTGAAAAATTCATTATACCAGAAATGAGTATTTTAGATGTAAACATGTATTTAAGAAAACTTGACAAGTCTAAAGCAACTGGTTTAGATGATGTCGGGCCAATTATTTTGAGCATGTGCAGCGATGTCATTGCACCAGCCTTGACATATATATTTAATCTAAGCATTAAAAGTGATAAATTTCCAAGTATTTTTAAAACTGCAAGA
Source organism: Mytilus galloprovincialis (assembly GCF_965363235.1). Lineage (NCBI taxonomy): Eukaryota > Metazoa > Mollusca > Bivalvia > Mytilida > Mytilidae > Mytilus > Mytilus galloprovincialis. Next base: position 43,914,039 of record NC_134849.1, read on the forward strand.
GTTTGCCCAATTTTTAAAAGTGGCGATGCCTGTAATCCTGATAATTATAGACCAATAGCAGTTTTGCCTTGTCTCTCAAAAATCATAGAACGACATATAGATAATAGTTTGTATATATTTTTAAATAGTAATGACCTTCTTAATACTACACAGTCATGTTTCAGACCTAAACATTCGTGTACTACTGCACTTACTAAATTAGTAGATGAATGGTTAGCAAATATAGATAATGGAGAGATAAACGGAGTTAAATTTTTAGATTTAAAGAAAGCTTTTGATCTGGTTAATCATATAATTTTATTGAAAAAACTTGACATTGCCAAGAATTAGTCCGGTTTAAGGGAGGTAATCCAATCTTATTGAAAAATTCCTTCCAAGAACAGATAACTCGGAGTATACATTGCTATCTCAACAGGCCACAGACCACAATTAATTCCTCTATCAGTTCTTTATAACCTTTTGCATCATTAAAAAAATTGCACCATGCACTTTTGTCCAATTTTTTGTGTGTGTAATGTATTGTCCTAGTCCAAATATATATCCAAAATTCAGAAAGATTGAAGCAATCACTTTTACAAATTTAGCCAATACACATCCATACCCCTATTGACAAGTCAAGAGATGTTCCGAAAACTGTAAATATCACCTTTTTGCACTTGACCTAATCACTCATTCCATATCAAAATCAGTTAAAATACAACCTCCAAAAATTTATTTGACCTCTCTTCTTTCATTTCCACCCAAAAAGATTTAAGGAATGAGTGAGGAAAGGAAAGAAAAAAAATTAAGGAAAAATACACTCTAATTAAAAGGAACTATATTCGTGGACAACGAAAAGCGGGGTCATTAATTGTGGTCTTGGGCCTATTAGGGGCCTAAAACTTGACCAATTCTAATAAAACTTGGCATGATTCAAGCTTAGTATATTATAAAACAGGTTACAAAGTTTCAAAGCCATATGATACCAAATAAAAAAAATGTGGCATTTTTTATATCTGAATTTTGGGTGCTGAATTGTGGCGTTGAATTAGAACAATTAAAACTATCAAGTTTGAGCTTCTAAAAACCAAAAGATACCAAAACTAACACTTTTTAATGTCTCTATGTATAAGTTAACATCTATTTAAAGCAACAGAAAGCATATTTCATGTATAAGACTTATGCAAAATGGCCAGAAGTTAATTTTATATGAGCCTGTGCCAAAAAATAGAGGTTTTCAATTAGGGTGAGGCCTTATATCAAATGTAATATTTTTCACTTACCACAATTTTCTGAAGTTGTTAAGTTATCAAACAAACTTTAACAGGTTATAAATGTACTTTTGATGGAAATATAAGTTTCAAATAGCATAACGCATGTGGATAAAATGGTCTTTAGCAATGTTATGCTTAAAAAAACAGATTGCCAGTTTAGGCCGTTCCCCACATTTGCATATTTAAAAGCATATAAATGATATGGGAGATGGAGATATACTTCTTTTTGCTAAAATCTGTGCTCAGATATGATAAAACATGGAGCCTGGATGTAACAAGACTGTCACTTTCAACTATATATGCAGACAGTATGGTCTGATGCAAAGTTTATTAACTTTACTGTTTAAAAACTGAATGAAATGTCAGCCTCAAAAGGCCAATATTTAAACCACTAGCTATCCAACAGAAGAAAGTAAAGGTAGTCTGTGAAACAGAAATGGTTAAGCAACCAGTAATAAGTGTTTTTGATGTTGGTTCAGTGCAATCTGTTTTGGAATACAACTTTTAAGTGCATAGAACTTCACATTTCACCTGCTGTGTATACTGACCGTTAGACTTAGACTATTAAAACAGCACATTTTGCACTCTTTTCATGTTTTTATCTACTTTTTTTTGTGTTCAGAGTTCACAAATAAGTTAAACAACTGAAATAAATACCACAAACACAAATAGATATCAGAAAAAAACTGTCAGAGAGAAATTAAGCATGCTGTTTTTGAAAAAATAGTGAAAAAAGTGAAAAAGCTACATTTTAGGCATTTAACCTGAAAAGTGACTTTTTCACAAAATTTCTATCAAATGAAAGTGAAAATCATTTCTTCTCATATAGTTTGACAAATCAATACCAATAGATCATTCAGAAAAGATGCCAAAGTAAAAATTCCAAATTTGCTGAAATGCACCTCTTAGGCCACAGACCACAATTAATTCCTCTATCAGTTCTTTATAACCTTTTGCATCATTAAAAAAATTGCACCATGCACTTTTGTCCAATTTTTTGTGTGTGTAATGTATTGTCCTAGTCCAAATATATATCCAAAATTCAGAAAGATTGAAGCAATCACTTTTACAAATTTAGCCAATACACATCCATACCCCTATTGACAAGTCAAGAGATGTTCCGAAAACTGTAAATATCACCTTTTTGCACTTGACCTAATCACTCATTCCATATCAAAATCAGTTAAAATACAACCTCCAAAAATTTATTTGACCTCTCTTCTTTCATTTCCACCCAAAAAGATTTAAGGAATGAGTGAGGAAAGGAAAGAAAAAAAATTAAGGAAAAATACACTCTAATTAAAAGGAACTATATTCGTGGACAACGAAAAGCGGGGTCATTAATTGTGGTCTTGGGCCAACATCCCAGCGTGCATGGTTACATAACGAGGCCAGGCAATTAACACCTTGTAGTTTTTGTCTCTTATCTCAAATTTATGTTATAAACATGCAAAATAAATTTGCTTTCGGTTTTGACAAGTTTACTAGTAAAATGTAACAATTTACGTGTCATCTTATTCTACTTAAATAGATTTTAATTGTGTTTTTTTTTTACTCTAATACCCCGATTTATTCATATTTCTATAGGAGGAATAGTGTTATGCTTTTTTTGTATATATGCTTTTGTTTGTTCTAATATCACTTATTTTAATGGTAATATTTGAAGGCCTGTTTTTGTTTCTTGTGTCTCTTTTGTCTTTTAACTTGAATATTTGGTTAAGAGTTTGGAAACATTTTTTTTTGTTCTGGCTGTTTGTTACACGTTTATAAACTAAATAATGTCTACTACCTTAAACAGAACAATATGTAATAAATAAGCATTTTATAGCAGCATGTGTTTTTGTTATGAACAATAGGTGATGTTGTACGTCAATAAGTCCGCAAGCCAACTACAAAAATAACAAGTAGACATTTAAAAAGGGATAAATACCGTGGCAGTCCGGAACAATAGTCTATATAATGTAACGGGCACTTAATCGCCCAATATCAAAGTTTCTAATAAATTTAACTAAAGCAAGCAAAGATCTGCCATAAATTTCTGCCAAAAACGAAAACACTGACCAGCCGATGTTCGTGACTTCAAACATTTTAGAAAATAAGTGTGTTTACTCTAGTACGACAATTTATTTCAAGACTATAATACTGCAATAAACAAGGGTAGCTTTATCAAGCAGTCTATTGTAATAAAATGGATTGAGCTAGTTTTCCAAATGATTTATATACTGTTTTTTCTTATATTGTACTGTTCACCACTGTCCCAGGTTAGGGAAGGGTTTGGCGCCCGTTAACATGTTAAACAACGCCACATTTTGTATGTATGTGCCTGTCCTATGTCAGGATCCGGTATATCAGTGGTAGTCGTTTGCTGCTGTGTTACATATTTTTCATATTGTACATGAATAAGCCCTTGGTTTTTTCGTTTAAATACATTTGTCGTTTCGGATTTTTTTTTACCTAAATATGTTGTAAGGGTTTGGTCATTGTTGAAGGCCGTATATGGTGACTTTGCTAATATCTGTGACATTTAGTCTCTTGTAGAGAGTTGTCTCATTGGCAATCACAAAACATCTTTTCTATATCAACTATATAAAAACTTCAATAACAATATATTTATAAACATATAAAACCATACTAATGACCAGAAATTTTCGTTTGGTGATAGTAAAACACTATCTTGTGTTTTTTTTGTTTTTTTCGGTATGACAGAAAACTAAGTCTATAAGCATAAAAGAACAATATCTAAAATACATTTTCAAACTTTAATAAATTTACTACTCCGTGCCGTAAGCCTCCGAAGTTTGTGAATCAATATACAAACACTACCATGGCTGTAACAATAATCGGACAAACAGCTATATATATATATATATATACATTTACAAATTGATCAAACAGCAACGAAGAAAACTTTTTTTGTTTAAACCTACAAGAATTTAGTGACGTAAATGCTTTAAATGTTAAAACAAAAACAAAAATGGAAAGAAAGCACATTTTTTTGTACATATATACAAGATAAACACCATCTGGGACTATTGAAAACTGTCAATATATTATGTAACAGATATTATCAAATGATGGAATGAAGGTTAAACTTTGCTTGTTATAATCAATATTTTCAGTTTGATACTCAAGATGAGACGGTATACGAGGCTAACTTGCTGTGTATATACATCCTTAAAAAAATTCTACTAAAATACCCCTACAGATGTCTGATACAATGGCATTATTTACAGGATTACATATGATATCATGATATCTAAATGAATGAATATGTACAATTTCTTTGATATAAGAGCAAAAAAGGGAACACAGAGAACTAACCGAAAAATGTTTATAACCTTAAAAAATCAAGTTCTTGGGTATTTTTAGGTAATAACATAGCCCCCCCCCCCCCCCCCCCCCACACACACACACATACACACTTCCATGACCAAACCCCCACCCTTGTAACGAAACATTGATTTCTTACCTAAATTTACTCAAAAGTGTTTTACATTTTTTTTTAATTATCTTGTAGATAACTTTCACTAAATCAATCAAAGATATGCCATAAATTTCAACCAAAAAGTGGTAATAACGAAAAGGAATAACACGCATTCAACCAATCTAAAGTTAAGTTTGTATTAAAATGTCTACTTTCTGCCGCCAACAGTTTCTTTTAAAAGAACTACGAGCTTTTCTTTCTTCCGCAGTTTTGTTTTTATGCCAAAAGCTAACAGTTTCTGTTTAATTTCTTCGACTGACAGGTCTTCAAAATCAACAACCTCGTCGGTTGATAAAGATGAGTTGACGGAATTTACCGTTGACACATAGTACTTTTCGTCTGCGGCTTGTATCTCTTTCGACACATTCTCCTTCTTTTGTGCTCGGGTAACACGGATGTGGTGTTCCCACCAGTCGTCATTCTTTTTCACATAATTCCTTCTTTCCCGTTCCATTTCGCTGCATAAGTTTTCTATTCGCTTTCTAACTTTAATCGTATCAATAGTGCAATCCATCTTATTAGTTTTCTTTTGATATATTGTTTTAATACTGTCATTAACTTTTTCGACCGCCTGACCGCTAAACTTTCGAATCTGTCCGTAATTTGACACGTAAAATGGGATGTGATAGACGAGCGTATGTATATACGGAGTAATATTTTCAGGACGGTATCCATTCCGTTCCTTCCCGATTTCAATAAAGTCAGAAGCCCACTTTTTACACATATTGAAAACAAATTCTGGTGTTTTGAGTTCAACAGCGGGGGAGTTAATCAGTCGTAAAATGGAGGAAAAGTCATTCCATAGTTTCACCGTTTGATCGTGGGTATTGTTATGAATACAGAACATTAACTTTTCTGGTAAATTTTTCATAATTTTTTTCATATCATCTCCCCTTAAAGAAGTCCAATCTCTTTCGCACCTTCCAGATTTTGGTGTCCAAATGTTAAACGAAACCCCACATGATCTGATACTTTTGACTAAAGACTCTAGATAGTCTGTTTTGTTACCTACTGCTGCTGCTCTGTCATCCTTTTCTGCCGCATCATCAATCAAATTTCGCAGTAACACGTCGAACACTCTCATAGTCAAATGAAGTTCGTCTGGAACGATATGGTTTGGATCTATTTGTATTAGGGGTGGATTCTTTACGCTAAACTGTTTCTTACTGTTCTTACTAATCAAATTTATTTCTGCAATGGATCGCCGGTGTTCTTCTAAATGATAGAAATTCCAGGATTTAGAAAAGTCACTTCTTTCCATTTTTGACACCTTGCACCATGGACAAGCATATTCTGCGATTGCGCTACTGAGACCCAGGCATAATTGTACAAACTTCATATCACCTCCAGAGAAAACTTCGATCTCATATTGACGGTCTTCAATCAAAATTGTACCTTCAGAATAGAGCTCATTGATATCATCAAACAACGGTTTCAGCGACGAACGAATATTTTCATAATTTTCAGTGCATTTTACGATCGCCAAAGTTTTTTGATGTAACGAGGATAAACTTGTTTCGTCATCGATCAACGAAAAAGACATTACAACATAATTCGAAATTCGGCTAACTTTGGTTCCGTCGCCTGATACCTTTATTCTGACTTTTTTCTGAGCATCGTCTGTCGGAACATCATTAAATTTCTGTTTAATTGCATTCTCAACTTCTGACCTGAAATTCAAGAATGCGCCGGGTACATTTCCAGGCGTCCGTTCTAACTGTATGTCTTCGTTAAATTTATCTCTGCAATTCTTTATTAAGTAAAATTTTGGCAGGTCATTTGTCTTCATCGCTATCTCGTGATATGCTTGATCACTAATTGCAAATTTATCGAGGAGAAAAAGTATTTCTTTCAGTCGAATTTCATCATTTTCCGATTGACTTTCTGTTTGTTCTCCAAATCTTATGTTGATGTCTTCTCCGTGTTCGGTTTCAAAAACTAAATTTTTTGGTGTCAAACCATAAGTCTCAGCAAACCATAGCGCCTTTGCAGATTGTGTCTTTAGCGTTTGCATTTTAGCATATCTCTGAGACTTGCCGAGATCACCAACCGGTTTTCCACCGACACTTGAAATATGGTGTTTTTCTAACAAGTCCAAGCATTTGTGTAGGCTGTCGTTTTCGCGTTTTAACTTTTCTGTGATTGTTTCCAATTTCTGGTAATCGGCATTCCCTCGCGATCTTTGTTTTTCTTCGGAAAGTAATTGTTTATGAAGTTCTTTGCATCTAATGGACAGTTCTATTTTATCTTCCTCAAATTTTGAAAGGCGGTACGATAATGAAGTCACATCCTGAAGTTCAGAGTCATACACAGCAATCTTTGTTATTCCCTCGTTGAAAGACGAACGTTTTCGGCCACATCTAAATTTTGTCTTGTATTGATAAGAAACTCGCTCCGCGGTCTTTTTAAGTCTTTCTTCAAGTCGGTATGTGCCTTTTAATTGAAAGGTTGAAATCTGAGTATTTAAAATTTCTATATACTTATAATCGGAAAATTTCGTTTTAGTTTTGTGAATTTCACTGATAAAATTGTTCTTAATTTCGAGAGTCAGCGAAATTTCACCTCGGCTTAGAAAATCTTTATGAAGATGAGGAGAAAGAGCATTTGATATAGCCGGTTTTAAATCTTTGTCTAGCTTGAGCTTGCAGTAAGCTGTAAATTCGTCTGACATGACTGGTATATATGGAATGTAAAACATATGAATGGAGAAGAGTTTTACAAAATTCTCTGCGGGACACTATAGCTGATCAAAAGTACATACTTCAATGGCACATATCATCCTCAACGTCTCGACAGGCACAGTTTTCATCTCCAAAGCACCCTTTTCAGAAACATAAACTTTTTTCATATGTAATTTGGGTTTGACTGTTAATGGAAATGCAATTTTCAATCCACGTCCACTGGCGTTCAGGTTGTAATGCCAGTTTTTGTGTAGTGGTAATTTTTCAAAATCATCCACACTTTGTAAAATGTAACTGTTTTCTATACCAAAACAATGTCTGAACACATCAAGGTCAAATCTAATTATCACAGTATTGTGCTTCCCTCTAAGCCTCTGTTGTATAGCCAATTCAAAGTTACGAGCTGACAACGTCAGACGTGAATCGTCGATTTCTGGTGTATAGAAGGTATTTAACAAAACTTGGTTAAGATGAGCCTCTGGTTCCCACGAGCATTCGTAAACAGAGTAACCTTCCCATTTCACCATGTACATAAGCTCCTGTAAAAAAAGGGATGCGTGTCAAATATAAAAATTGATAAGAATATAAGAATCGGCACATGTATCATACACAGTAATAAAGTATAACATATAATGTATGTTTCTTAGAAGAATTGTGAAAAACAAGAGAAGTCGGGACATATGTATCTTATTAAGAACTTGTTCGGAACCAAAATTACTTTTTCGCATTTTCAATAATAAGGCGGAAGATCTTAAGCGGACATCCCAAGCTCTAGAGAAACAGACAAGTCATTGCAAAAAAAGATAATATATAGATATGCAAAAGAAAATAATTAACGAAATATTCAGACCAAAGCAAAGAAAAGGGGGGGTCTATGCCATTAAGCGCCAATATGAAAAAATTGTCTGGACAAAAAAATTCACAATTTGTCTTCACAAAAAAAATCCGTCATCATTGGAATAAACGAGACATCTGATATAATGCATTTCATTAAAAACAAAACTCTCATAGACGCAAATATTAGAAATGGGGTGCTTACAAAATGTAATCAATGATATGTAGTTATCTCCTTATATATTAGTAGTATATGTACCATGCGGGAGTTTATCAAAGATCGTACTTTATGATAACGCGACAAGTGGACAAAGCAAACAAACACGGCATCATGTGTAAATATATATATACAAATCAAAGATGTGTTACTTTGAAAAGAACCTCAAAATTGTTTGCAAATAATTTAACATTACGAAAAAGTTTTCCTATAAGATTGTTATTTGAAATATTGATGAAAATCAAATGCAAAAATCAGGTCATGTTTATAAATACGAAAGAGCGTATGGGTTAAATGTAGTTATCTATAAACATATGAATGCCACAACGAAATAAACAGGCGTATTCGTTCTGGGTGAAATTTTAAATAAGGATGAGACACCATTTTTTCTTCTTTTGTGGAGATAGATTATGTATACATGTATTTCATTCTCTCCATTTGAAAAACTATTCTTCTATCGACAAATTTGTAAGAAAAATATTTTTATTACTTTACAGATTTTTTTTTATATGAAGAATACAAATTAAGGCATTAAAGTGTCAAAGCGTATAGATAAAAAAAAAAAAAAAAGGCTATTATTTTGTTATAATATGTGGATTCTTAAAATATTACACTGGACCCTTTTAAGCAAATATCTTTTAGAAGAGCTTTCATATTTGAAGCAGATGCTATATATATATATTGGTATAAACGGTAACAGAGAATCTCTTATTGATAAAACTGCTTGTCCACTATTTTAAACAAGTTCAAAGCTTAAGTTTGAATGTTTAATAAATAAATGGAAATTGTACGTCTTTATATAACCAGTAATGGAATGGTCAGTTCGCTTTAAACTAACTAACATAATTTTAAGTGGTTTTGAATTTCAAAGAGATGACACACTTCAACTTCATCCAAACTAAGCTTAAATGCCTACCTTTCTTTTCTCTAATTTTCTGGAAATAAGTCGTTCAACTCTGTATTCATTTGGTAAGATTTCTCTTTGTGGAACAATTCTCTCTTCTTTTATAAATATTTTCTGTCCAAAGCACAACTCTCTCCAATTGATTTCCTTTTTAGTACGTAATTGCATATGAAGCGTCATCGTTGATTTTCAGTTATAAAATGTAAAATAACTTATAATACGATTAATCTTTTGCCGATATTTCAGATAATTGTCATTTTTATTATCATTTTCCTGTTCTGTACACATAATTTGTGACACTCTATCGGCTAAGTCGACCACCTACTCTTGTTTATTATGTCTACGTGTACCTGAAACTCTCTTTGGCATGTTTTAATTAACAAATCTAAACTTTATTGATGCGTGTGTGTGTGTGTAATCTAATCATGGAGGAAACAATATTGCAAGATTTTTTTTTATTAAAACGACAGTATAAAACATTTGAAAATATTCGTTTAAATTTAAACATATTGCCTATTTTGCGTTTTATTTTATTCGAATGTAACCAGGTATGTGCATTACTTGTGTATTGCAACGAGTCTTTTCCTCGCTAAAGACATACAATCAAGATTTTATGCCATGCTTGTTCAATCATTTCAGTATATCAATACTTTTGAGGGGATGTTCTGTTCTGTTCTGTACAGGTATTCACCTCCGTTTAATCGGAGCACTCCACTTATCGGATGAGCAATTTAATTTACACACCGAGATTGCGGATATCTTTATATTTACATTAAAAATATGTACGACTAAAAGAAATATTTTAAAAGTCTTAAAATATTACGACGATAATAAGTTAAAAATATTATGTACACATCACAATTGCGGTAATAAGAATCAACACGATATCACGGTAAAAATGTATGCAGCTAATGTTCACCACTTGTATCACAATAAAAATGTACACAGCACAAGTTGCAAATACAATATCACGATAAGAAATGTACACAGAACTATTGCGGCAATAGCGTTCACCACTATATTATGATGAAAATGTTATTTACAGCTTATTTAATAAAACTATAAGTGCCCTGCCAAGGCTATCATTAAAAGTATAAATCACGCACTTCTTGATAGACTGATACAAGTTAGCTTGGCATCCCATGCAGACTGTACAGACTATATTGGATATTGCTCTTGATTTGAAGATATTATAGAGTGTACTAGTTAGCTTGGCATCCCATGCAGACAGTACACACCATATATTTACGATTTCGATGTTATTTTACTTGAAAACTTTAACAGTTAAAATCTAGGACATTTTAGTAAGACTTATTTGCTATTTCAGTATTTAAATATATACTTTAGATTTATAAAAGTTAAAATCTAAAATAATTAGAGCCTTCATATATTTCTTTTACTTGATGTCACATAAAAGTTTTGTTCGCTTTATATGTAACTGGTAGCAAAGATCTTGTGTTTGCCTTTCTATATCCAGTAGCTTGTCCATTGGCTGATTATTCAGTATATTTGTCTTAGAACAATCCAGTATAATTTTCATCAGTATTTCATCATTACTGACGTCGATTGTACCACCCCCTTCTATCTCTCTTAGCTTGTTGACTAGCTTCGCCATGCATTTTTGTCGTACATCACCTAGCCTAGTACATTCCAGGAGAAAATGTTCAAGGGTTTCATCATTGTCCTTACATAGCTTACAGTCAGGCAGTACTATATTTTTACTGAATTTTGCTTTTATACTTTGAAGCATGTAGGTACCAGTTACTAGCTTACATTTCAATTCCGCTTTTTTGATGTCATATTGATTATTTCGAACACATTTCCAAATGTTATGCGGATTATTTACCGGATTATTTTGCAACGATAAATGTTTGAGTGTTGATTTTGTATTACATTCTTCTGTCCAAATTGAAGACCAGTAATCATTTATGGCTTTTTGAAGTTGTTTTTTCCAAATATATTTTGATGGAGGATTTTTCATAATTTCTTCTGCTGTTGGGAGTTGGTATTTTTGTAAAATTTTGCTTATACGACAGATGAAGGAATTGTCAAATTCTGTGCTGATTTCTAGTTCCCATTCTAGGATTTGATGTTCTATTGAGCCATCTAGGCGAGAAATTGAGAGAAATAAGGCTAGCATGTTTTTGTCCAGTACCGATTCAATGGGTTCAGCTCCTATTAGTATATATACTGCTGCAGATGCTGTCCTATCTGATAGACATTGAAATTGTTTGAACATTTTCCTCTGTAACTTTTCTAGTTCAGATACATCCTTTTTCATGCATATTTGTACTTCGAGTCCATAAAGATAGCGGGGGACAACATATGTTTTCCAGATCTTTTTAAGTACCAGCGGTGACATTCCTGTTCTGGCATGTAGGCCAGAACCTAGCAAGGCATATATAGTTTGCCGTCCAGTTTTTAGCCTTTCGTCCAAGTTGACTTTGCCATTTGTTGCCCTGGTGATACCTAGATGCTTCAGCTTTTCTACTCTTTTTATTTCTTTTCCATTGAAGCTGTATGAATGCGTTTGTTGCTTTAATCCTTTAGATACGCACATTATCTCTGATTTGTCTGGATTAATTTTAACCATGTCTCTTTTAGTGTGGAAGTCTATAATATTGAGCATTGCCTGTAAATCTGACCGCTCACCCAGTAAGGCAATATCGTCCGCACATGTAGGAGAGCCTACTTGTATGTTGCCTATTTTTGCGCCTAGATTACTACTGGATATTGCATTTAGAATGGTGTTATTGTATCGCTTGTATAGGAGAGATGATAATTTTGCTCCTTGACGAACCCCTTGCATGATATTGATACTTTCTGATGTTTCATTATTCCACTTGATTTTGAGAGACAGATCTTGATAGATGTTCCGTAGTAGGATCCACATATCTCCCTCAATTCCATCATGATAAAGCTTATTTAACATGATCTCATGACTCAGGGTGTCAAATGCCTTTTCTGCATCCAGTGCAACAAGTTCTAATAATATTTGAAGAAGACGATATATTAGAATAGTTTCAGTTGTAATAAAGGCTGCGAAGAGGCTTGATGCGCCTTCTGTAAACCCTCTCTGTAATGGATTTTGTGATGGTAGTAGCTCATATTCTAGCCTTCCTTTAACGATTGATTCGAAGATTTTAGAAAAGATACTTGTTACAACAATTCCCCTGTAATTTCCAGGTACGGTTTTATCCTTCTTCTTTTTAAGAACAGGTGTTAATAAACCATTTTTTAGATTTTTCGGAACATCCAAATCGGAGAAAATATCATTGATTATGCTTGCGATTTCTTCTGATAATTCATCTACAGCATATTTGTAATGTTCAGAACATATACCATTTTCGTCTGATGTTTTGCCAGTGCTTAGGTTCTTAATTGCACTTTTAACTTCTTCAGGTGTTGCTTGTTTAATTTCTTTTTTGGAATGTTGATTTTCAAAAATGATGTCATTTTGCAATTTAGCCAAGTGGAAGCGTTCCAGGTCAAAGATATTTTTGTCATGATTTGGTGTTCCGAGTTTTTCGAAATGTATTGTCCATGCTTTTAGAATACTTTCTCCTTCAAATTTCTCATTTCCAATGTAAAGAACGTCAGTATTTGATGAATGATTAGATCGTTGTTGCTTTATTAATTTATGGAATGTTTTGCTGTCTTTTTCTGAAGCTTGCATGATTTCATTTATGAACTTTTCCTTCTTTGATGCATGTGCCTGTCTCTGTAGTTGTCTCAGATGACGTTTTTTGTTTTTGAGAGCCAGCTTTTCTTGATCTGCATCCTGATTTTTGTTGGTTTTATCTATCCAGTTCCTATGTGCAGACTTTGCTTCTTTAGATGCTTGGCTAATTTTGCTATTCCATATGCCTTTCCCAACAGATTTTAGTTTTTTCAGCTTCCTGTAGCTCGGAATAGATTTTGTACCAGCTTTATGAAGTGTTAATTCCAATTTTTGTATACGTGATTCTACGGTACCCGAGAATTTCTTTTCTCCAGATGTATTGTCTAGACTACTTTCAATAGTTGACTTGTAGAGGCTTTTGTCGCATTTTCTCCAGTTTGGCGTTGTATATATTTTGACAGGTCGTAGAGAACATCTTTTAACCTTTAGAGCCATATTTGCAGTGACAAGAGTATGATCAGAGGTATTTGTAGGATGCCTCATAGCTATTTTCACATTTGGATTTGATTGCTGTATAATTCTTTCATCAAACAAGAAATAGTCAATTTGTGAGGTATATTTGCCATTGTGATGAAAAAAGGTTGGCTTTATTGGATAACCATCTGGTATATGGAGATTGTTTATGTTTTTGAATTCTCCAAAGACAGTGTCCCGTTTCCTATTGTCACGATGTAAAGACGCATTCATATCACCACATAAAATTATCTGGTATGTTTCTCTATACTTATCCATAATTTCGGAGATTTGATCTAATGTATCTTTATATTCAATGTCCCCACTACTCTGTGCAGATGGCATATAGGCATTAATTAAGCATGTTGCAATTGGACTGCTGTTTATTGTTATCACTTGAATACGAGAATTCCCATCCGGCATTATATTAACTGTGTTGTTTAGATCTTTCTGCCACAGAATTGCTGTTCCTCCGTAGCCACGGATAGATTTAAAGTCTATTAGTGGGTTTTCGTCATCCACTGATTTGATATTTGACGAGAATTTTTTATTTATTTCTATTGCTATATTTTTTTCCAAAGATAGCAGCCAATGTTCTTGTATACATAGAATTTGCACTGTATCCAGGATTGAATTAAGATACAGGGTGTTGCCTTTTATATTTTGAATATTGATGGTTCCTATTATAAATTCATGTGGTTTATTGTCCAGTTTACTGATGAGGCTCTGCCTGCTCCTAAAAAAGGCTTGTTTGAGTTTATTTGTTCATTATTTAAGGCTGGTTCCGAAATACTTCTATGATGTAATGTACTTCTAGACGGTGGAATATCTGGCTTACATGTACTATGAGATGTGTCCATATCATGTTTTGTATATACATGTCCATCCCTTATTTGGGTGTTCGCCTGATTTGATTCTGGAGTTTGTACCAGATTTTGATGAGAATTTTGGTTTGGCTCCTGATGTTCTTGCACTTGATAGAGAGTTTGTTGTTTGTAAACTTGTTCACTGTTAGTGTTAGTGGTTTTCGCCAGTTTTTGATGATTTCTTTGCATTCTGGACCGTTTTTGTCCTTGTGTTTCGGTATTTACTCTTTGGCGAGGTGGTTGAACATTTTTAGGCCTTGAATCATAGCTTATGTATGTTTTTTGTTGTTGCACATGAGGAGCATATGGGGCGAATACCAATCCCATAGGTGTTTGATAGGGTTGTGGTCTAGTCCACATTGGAGGTCTTGTATATTGTACACCAGGTATCTGTGGATTGTTTAGTGCCTGTTGAGGAAAGTTCTCATTCTGTGGTCTATCCTGTCCAATAGGTGCTTGGTATTGTGGTGGTTTAGTCCATATTGGAGGTCTTGTCCACTGTAGCCCAGGTGCATGTGGATGGTTTAGTGGTTGTTGAGTTTGTTGATTTGAGTTCCCATTCTGACATCTTGGAAATGGAGTGAATTGAGTATTCATCTGTGGATATTGACTAGGTGGTTGTTGATTTCCACTTATGGTAGATTTATGTTGATTACATTCATTTTCCATATGATGAAGTTTACATTTCAGCTCATTGATTTCTGTATTGTGTTTCATTTGAATGGATATGATGTTAAGTTGATGCTCAAACTCCAGTTTCATTTTATTAATTTGCCCTTCAAATTTCAGTTCAAGCTGATGGATTTGTTGGTTAAATGGAAGTTGGCTGTTGTTGTCTAATGGAGATTGTATGCCTAATTTAGATGATAGTAAGTCAATTGTTTGTCTATATTCCTGATTGACTGTTTGAAGATTGCTGATTTTTGTTTGACTTTCAGCCAGTTGTAATTCAAGATGAGTTTGTTCTAGATTGTCCTTCTTTTTTGCTCGCTTTGGTTTGGTTTTCACTTCAATAGGTGGAATATGTATATTATTTTTGGTAAGATCTTCTTTAACTGCTGATTCTGGTAGAACAGGTAGGCATGGATCAGATTTTTCTGCTTCAGCTTCAGTTGTATGGCATATTTTTATAGCGTCAGTATCCTGTTGACTCTTTGTTTCATATACTAGCTGTTTTGGATGGGTTTCTTCCCTTTGTTGGATCATTTCATTATGCAGTGATTCGTCATATGGAATTGTATCGTCTAGGATTCTGCATGACGAGCATACGTAGGCTGTATGGTTATTGAGCGAGTTTTCGGATATTCCTTCGCAAACAGTATGCAGCCATTGTCCACATATTGTACATTCTACATTATTTTCATCTATAATAGCAGATCCACATACTATGCAGATTTCATCTGTTGTTTCTTCGCCTTCACGAGAAAGTGTATGTAACTCAGAGTCAATAAGTTCATCATTTAGACTAGTAATTGAGTTATAATGACTGTTTATACGTGTAGGGCTAGAGTCGCATAGTTCTTTATCATTGGTGGTCATTAATCTATGTGTTGTTTTTGGTTGATGGTTATGACTATCTTGGTTATAATCATTTAGCTCAACTTGTGTTTGGACTATATGGTGAGAATGCTGTTTAATAACACACGTTTTCTCGTCCTTGTCACTGTTACCTGTGGAAGTATTGGTTTGCACGGTTTTGTTGAGTATGGGCTTAGCTGATAAGATGGATTTAGCTTGCCCCTTTTTTGGATTATTTATTTGGTCTTTAGTGAGCTTACACATTTGCTTGATTTTGTTATTTAGCTCAGAGGATGATTTATTGACCAATAGTTCTTCGCATATTTTATCGAGGTCTTCTTGAATAAATGTTTGTACCATATATCCGTTAGCATCGATTCTACATGTGGTGTTGAACATGTTTATTCTAAATAGCTGACGACTAGACAAGGATGGATCTCTATTTTTGACAGATAATGATTCCTCAACTATCATTGGTTGTTTGCTGACATCTGGTAGACTTGACTTGCTTGTTTTGGTGTGTAGCCTATATGTTCTATCTTCAGATTGGTCGTAATATTTATATATGGAGGATTTCAAGATTTCATAAGCTCCTGCATTGCATGTTATGACTAGTGTACCATCTTTAAATTCCATATCACAGGAGTGATCCCTGTCTGTTGCATCAATTTTCTTATCTAGTGCCTTCTTGGCATTTAGCCTGTAGGACATATGCTTATTCCCATGTGATCGAGTAACACTTGGTGTGTATGTCATGGGAGGGTTTCTAGTTCTTGTAGGCCTTGTTAATTCCCTGGAGCCCATGTTGACAAAGTTATTGTATCTTTTATTTATTTATTTCTTTGTCTATAAATTGGTTGTATATTTAATGTTTATTATGACAGATAGCTTGGTATCCCATGCAGTCTGTATTAAAACTATTTGTTGAGAGGATAATAAGCTCTTACGAAGGTGTTTTAGGTACAGAATCAGTTAGCTTGGCATCCCATGCAGACTGGTCTGTATTTGTTATATGTATGACTATTGAATTTGAAGCTACGGATTAATATACTTATTTATATATCTTTGAGGCTGGTTAAACTAATTTTATTTTTCTTTTCTTTGAGAATTTATTATATCCTAAAGTTTATAATAGCAGTTAGCTTGGCATCCCATGCAGTCTGTATAATAAACTTTTTATTGTGAGAAGAGTAAAAATATTATAGATGTTAAATTTCAGTTATATGTTGGTATTCTATATGACAGACAAGGTTTTTATATACAAACAATGTACTATTGCTGTTGTGTATGTTGTTCCAGTTTTAGATACAGAACCTAGTTAGCTTGGCATCCCATGCAGACTGGCCTGTATCTGTTAAATATAAGTATAAGAATTTAGGATTTGACTTCAGATTTGCTCCAGCAATCAATTTTTATTCTTTCTGCTATTTCACGTAACCAAACTCTTGCTAGATTCTGGCCAGGATGGATCCCGTCCCTGTACAGGTTGTAATTGAAGTATTCCCAGGCTTCGACTCTTGACCGTGTACGGTGTTGTTTGCGGGCTTGTAGGAAAAGTGAAAAATTAGGTGAGCGTGTACTTAAGATTTGGTTCGTAGCTCTTATTTTCTCATTTACTTGCCAGACTTGATTTGCAAGTGTTTCGTCTTGTTGCTTGAAGGTTTTCGGGTCGGAGTGTTTTTGATGTTGATTGTAAGCTTTTATTGAGTATACTGGTACTTCAAGGAAAATAAGTTTGACTTGTGGAAAATCTTGTATATAGTTCTTGATGTCATCAATACAGGAGATAACTTTGTCAACAGTATCAGAATTATCAGTTGTAATAGATATGTATTTTGAGGATTTTTCTTTGGTTGTCAGATTACATGTACCAAGCCAGACATATAGAGCAATGTCTCCAATTTCATATAATTTAGTGGGAAGATTTCTTTTAAGCCAGGCAAAACTTTGCTCAATTGTCACACCTTTCTTGCACCACCATATAATATTTTGGTCAAATGGACTTATGATATTGTTTCGTAATGAAAATCCTTTGCTGTCAGATAAAATGACAGGGCGCCGTCTTGTTTGTCCTGTTGGAGGCACAAAGTTATGTGTTCTGAGATATTTTGCTAGCTTTGTCTCGGACATATAGATTCTTGTTGATAAAAGAGGGGGGTGGTACTATCAGGAACAGCCGGCTACAAGATTCCAAGAAAATTTGGGCCTTGGCAGGGTTTAGTTTTTTTAGTTAAATAACATTTAAATACGAATTGCAAATATAAAATAATAAAAATGAGCTAGCAATGGACGGAAGACTTGAAAAGTGAACTCAAATGACCCGCGTAATAAGGCGGGAAATTCAATCGATCAGAAAATGTCAATATTGTTTCTAAGAATCGATTTAAATAAATTAAATTTAAGTTCAAACGTGAAAGTTACTATCGTGCTCAATATAGACAATTGTTTTTGATTTAAGTGGAGTGCAACACTTAGGAAACTCAATAATATTGTCTTCTTTCTGTGCAGTGAAAATCAGTCCGCCATGTTATCTCGTGAACTTTTTTTTTTTCGTATTTGTTAATATATTTACATTGAAATATATAATTCAAATTATGTAACAATTATAATGTGTGTATTGAAATAAAATAATTAATAAAAAACGTTAAAGGAGAGTATAAATACGATAGCTCTCGCTATCTTATAATCTGTGATCATGTAATCAGCGCCGTATAACATCTTAATTCTTGTGTGTATCAGTTTACACATATCGTGACGTTTTTCTTAAAATTAGTAAAAATGATCATATTTCTATTCAAGTTGGTAGCATGAAGAACATTTTTTTAAACTTTGAAACTTATATCGAAAGATAGAGCAATCTTTCTTCTTTTATTTTATAACAAAGTCAATTTAATGTTCATTGATTAAGTATTTTAAATTATTTTTTAAAGATGTGACCTTATTGGTAATAATTTACATTTCACATATAAGAATTTACAACAAAGAAGTCTTTATGACTGTTACAAAACTAAAATTGGTATCAAGAAAGACAAATCCGAAAAATATAATAAAAATATCATCTAGTTGCTGAAATATTGATGAACACAAATATAACAAAGTCAAAAGGATTTTATGAAAAGAAAAGGTTTAAATCGTCAATTTAAACATTTTTCCCCGTTTAATTCAACAGACCGATTTCATCGATAAAACCTCTGTCCCGTGACGCATGCGCATTACAGACCGGACTGATTCTTGACAATGATATTATAATGTTTCAAATTGTACACTAGACTGGTTCAAGTCATACTTGTTTGAACGAAGCCAACAAGTTAATTGGTCAATAACGTCATGTCTAATACTAAATGCATAAAAACTGGGGTACCACACGGTTCTATCCTGGACCCTCTGTTATTTATTTTATATATCAATGATTTACCTCTTATTATAGAACATTCATTAATAGATTTATATGCAAATGATTCTACATTACATTGTAAAGGTAATAATTTACTTCAGTTAATTTCTAACCTTCAAAATGATATTCATGTAATTGAAAACTGGTGTTCGCAAAATTGTATGAAATTAAATGCCAAAAAGTGTAAATCAATAATTATTGGTTCGAAACAAAGGCTAAATGTTCAACTGGAAACAGTTTAGATATCAATATTTCAAATGAACAAATAGAAAATGTAGATTGTGAAAAACTTTTTAGTTTATATATTGACAAAAAAATAAATTGGAATCAGCAGATAGATAAAATGTCATGTACTATATCAAACAGAATCAATTTATTACAAATGATAAGAAAATATTTACCTATGCATATACGTATTATCTATTTTAATGCTTATATTCTGCCATTATTTGATTATTGTTGCAATATGTGGGGAAGCTGTTGTGAAAGTGGAATAAATAAACTTAATAAGTTATTAAAGAAATCTGCTATGGTTATAGTAGAAGCTGACACAATGACATCATCCATTTTATGGTTTAATAGTTTACACTGGTTAAATGTGGAAAAACGCATTCAATACCAAAAGGCAATACTTGTATTTAAATCATTAAATGGTACGGTTCCTAACTAATTACAAGAAAATTTTCATTTTACTGATAATCAAAATTATAACTTACGTTCAGCTGATGAAAAACTATTAAATTTTCCAAAACCAAAAACAAATGTTTTACAGAAAACATTTACATATTCAAGTTCTCAAATATGGAACAGTTTACCATATGAAATAAAAATGAGTAATACATTTGTACCTTTTAAAACAAAATGTTATAAATTTTTCATCAATTGTGCAAATTAATATGCTTTTTCATTATTATTTAAATACAATTGTATATTGTGTATAATATAATATAGTATTAATGAATGGGTGTTTTTATAATGGCCCTGTTATATGTCCAAGGTCTGTTTTAATGGTCGAGGAAGTCTGTAATGGCCCGAGGCAACGCCGAGGGCCATTACAGACATCCGAGGCCATTATTACCGACCGAGGTCATATAACAGAGCCATTATAAAAACACCCATTTCTTAATACATTTAATAACCAACTGAATAAAAGTGTATGTGTTAATATACCAAATATCCAAGATATTAAGTTGACAGAAGTTATGTGTTGAAAAACAGGAGGAACAGTGATCCCTATATATGGTTCTTTAATGTTGGTTGCTGGTTACTTAATTACATAAAATACAAAAAAGTATTATACTCTTTACTACTTAATTTTATTAACTTTATTAAAAACCCTAACTGTGCTTTATACAGACAAATCGGGCATTAATACAGGGCCATTACAGAACTTGAAACAGGGCCATTACAGAAAAAACAGGGCCATTACAGAAAACAGGGCCATTACAGAAAAACAGGGCCATTACAGAAAATATGTTATTTTTAATACCTAGTCATTTTTGGCAATAGTGTACTTAGTTGGTTAATAAAACTTTATAATACTCTATGTACTTATAAATATTTTATTATTATTTTGAGGACTCTCAGGAAGATTAGTTTTTAACTAATGGGATCATCCTCTTGAAATAAAGATTATTTATTTATTTTATTTTATTTTATTTAAATATATTAAGTACAATTGTCCGGTAAAAGATAGATAAACTGACGATAAACAAATTTTTTTTGTCACTAGGTGACTGAAAATTAAATTAGTACAATTTTCCTTTTTAAAAGACAGATAAGCGGACAATTACATATATCCACTCAATAATTACTGTTCCTCCAAAATCACAGTGAGGCCTTCAAAATGGAGGGGGAGGCACAAAACATCAAGATAAATTATTATGATGGCACCAAACATTAAAACAAAACCGCGTGCGCTCTTTGATAAACATGCAAGAATAGTCCAGTGAGAAGTTCGTCGGCTGTTTTAGAAAATTGATTTTAACACATATAACATTCTTAGTCATGTTAGTAGATGTGCATTATTTTATCATCTTGATCACATCTATTTTGTGAATCAATATTACATGAAATAGACTAATCTCCTTTACACGTACAGATACCACCTCTGATTTCTGATTACGTAACAGAAACGCAACATGTACATATAGTATGAAAGTTAGGATAATGAAAATTTAAAACTTAAAAAATGAAAAATATAAGACAAAAGTTAAAATTCAAGGGATGTATAAATACTTATATACGTGAAAAGAAATATGATTTAAACATACTTGATAAATTAGTTGTGATGGCTTTGAACTAGCCTCCAGTAACACTTACTACTTTTAATTTGCTGTTTTGTTATTATTTTGTGCCTCGGACCGATCATTTAATTAGGTTAGGCAAATTGCTACTGATTTTTAACGTTCGTTCGTTTGTTCTTATGTCGTGTTGTTTCTTCTGTCAATTATTGAATAGTTTTAATAATTTTTACTGTCAACTATCGAATAGTTTTAATAATTTCTGCTGTCAATTATTTACTGTCAACTGTTGAATAGTTTTAATAATTTCTGCTGTCAATTATTTACTGTCAACTATTGAATAGTTTTAATAATTTCATCTGTCAATTATTCAATAGTTTTAATATTTTCTTCTGTCAATTATTGAATAGTTTTAATAATTTCTTCTGTCAACTAAAGAATAGTTTTAACAATTTCTTTTGTCAATTATTGAATAGTTTTAATAATTTTGCTGTCAATTATTGAATAGTTTTAATCATTTCTTAATTTGTCAACGGAGAATAGTACTGAAGCATCAAATACTGTATTTACCTGTTAACTACTGTCCACCATCAGTTGTATCGAACCAGTGGTAGAAAAAAAGAAATATCAGTACATATACCTTTTTGTGCTGATGAATCCGTAGCGCCTCGAGGTGGCGCTTTTCTTGATTGCCCGTTATTAGATAAAAAGGACTTCACAACCAAAAAATTTGTCCTTGTTCTAAACTAAGTTAAACATGTTTAAGATTAGGTAATGAACTACATAATGCAATATGAGGTCAACATCAGAAAAGCAAGGGGATATATTATGTGCACGGTTTGTCAGATAACATTATTTGTTAACATTTGGCACACTTCGGCCTGATCTGACAATCATGTCATGTGGACTACCGAAATGTACCGAAGTTTGCCGATGGCTGATTGAAATTCAATTTCAAAAAGTCGACAAAATAACATCACATTTGGAATTTGTATACAGAATGTAGAGGAAAAAAAACACAATTTTTTAAAAAGGAAGTATATGTTTTAATGTTTGATTGTTAAACGTGTTCATGCTCTTTTTGTAATTTTTTGAAAAGTGTACCCTCGTGTAGATTGTATCGTAAGAGTATTTAGAATATTGAATAGAGCCAGTGATCATTCCAAAAATGTATTATCTTGCATTCATTTTTTTTGTACTAGTATATTCAGAATAAATATTACAATCGAAAATAATTATTGTGTTTGGTTTGTGCGATTGCCAAAGTACTAATAAGATGTGCTGAAAAGTTATCGACAAATCAGACTATTCATTTTTTTTTTATAAATAAGGCTGTTAGTTTTCTCGTTTGAATTGTTTTACATTGTCATTTTGGGGCCTTTTATAGCTGACTATGCGGTATGTGCTATGCTCATTGTTGAAGGCCGTACGATGACCTATAGTTGTTTATTTCTGTGTCATTTTATTCTCTTGTGGAGAGTTGTCTCGTTGGCAATTATACCACATCTTCTTTTTTATATTGGAAGCGAAAATTGAATATCAGTACATATTTGAAGATTTTGTATAAGATAAGGGATCATCTTTTAAAAGAAATTTCATGTACACGTTTTTATAGTATAACTAAATCATTTACGTCTCAAAAACACATTTTTCGCTTTTTTGATGAACTTGAAGTATCATATGACCTAAACTAAATGTTGATAATTTTAAAAAGTCCTTGAGATTTAAAAAAAAATACCACAGAAATGCAAAACAAAATCAATCAATTTTACAGTAAAATATGCTGATATGGGAAATATTTTAGTAATAACATTAGTGCACACACTGAATGTCATCTCTGCTTTACTAAACACGATTGGTTTAATGTTGATTGTCCAGAGAGATATTAAACAGATATATCATGTTAAGGAGGGGTATTTGCGAAAAATACCAGTAGAGAGAATGTTAAATTTCGCAAGCCGCAAGGCGCGGGAAATTCATTCTCAAGACTGGTATTTGTCGCAAATACCCCTCAAAAACATGCTCGTGGTATTTTTTGGCAAATACCACGGCAGAGAGGGTAAAAAAAGCATATCCTTATTGCAAATGCCCCGGCGGCGTTAAAAATGAACGATAAATAAAGCCAGACAGAATATTCACCTTACAATTTGTCCATGCATCAAATATTTTATAATCATAATTTAAAGAATAAAAAAGACGACGTTTTTATTGGTCCCAAATGTTGGTTGTACTTGATGTCGAAACTGAACATGAAAGCAGCTACTTTAATTTTAACTGAACCGAAACAGTAGCTTGATTTTAAACAACATGAATATCTAAAATTGGGCTGAAATAGTTTCCAAACAACTTCAGCATTATTATATAGACTGATTATTGTTTTGTTACACTTAACTGGTGGAATCGTGGTAACTGGGATTTAATAGCCGTTATCAATAATATTCAAAACAATGAATTTGTATCAATATCTTTCCAATAGTTTTATTTTTCTTCTATTGTATTATATTTCGTAGTCAAATGAAATGTACTGATATGTTATAAAATGTTTATGTTTATCAAGATTCATTACCAATATGGCGAAACACAATACTTGTCCCCATGATCTCCTATTGCTTGACTGGATGCGTTTTTGGACAATTCCGTCTCCAATGTCCTCGGGTGCTGCATCTAAAATAGATTTCTGTTGGCTTATATTCTACAGGTAACTTTATATGTACTGAAATTGTTTCCGCTCTTTCACTTTTAAAACCGTTTCACAAATGATATCGGGTATGTTCCTTATGTCATAACTACAATCCCCTACCCTTTCATGAATGTGACCTACCGAATTAGACTATTTACCGGATTTTTGTCACATGAGCAACACGACGGGTTCCACATGAGGAGCAGGATCTATTTACCCTTCCGGAGCACCCGAGATTATCCCTAGTTTTTGGTGGGGTTCGTGTTGCTTATTATTTAGTTTCCTATGTTGTGTCATGTGTACTATTGTTTGTCTGTTTGTCTTTTCATATTTAGCCATGGTGTTGTCAGTTTATTTTCGATTTATGAGTTTGACTGTCCCTCTAATATCTTTTGACACTCTTTTTTAAACCAGTTGGAGTTCTTGGATGTATTGGTGGAGTATCAGAGAATGTTTGCCTTTAGTAGGTACAAATTGTATTTAGAGGCTCCCGCAGTGTCAAAAACGACCTGCGATCTCTGGGCTTTTTAGAGGCGACTCCCGACCTGAGGGCCTTCTAAAAACGACCTGCGACCTGTAAAATTTGGAAAAATGACCTCCGACTGACTTCCGTCCTCTGTGTTGGGAAAAAAAACTACCTGCGACCTGTACATTTCCCGTAAAAACGACCTCTCGACGAATATAAAAGCGACCTTGCGACCTGAGGGGGGTACCCTGTGGGAGCCTCTATTTACCTAATGAAATTCTGATTTATAATTCTATGAAAGGTTATAATTTGCATCACAAGTAACTTGTTTACTCAAGGTAGGTCCTCTGTGATGAGATCCATTACTATCCTCTTAATTATTTTGTTACTATTGTGTTACAGCATATATACTAGAGGGTAAAGATACTAAAGGGGCATTCACACTGAAATTAAGTTGAGAATAAACTAACAACTCCATGGCTAAAAAAGTAAAAAATACCAACATGGATATAACAGAACACAAAACCTAACATAGAAAACTAAAGACTGAGCAACACAAACCCGACAAAACTGGTGTTGATATCAGGAATTCCGGATATAATGCACCATTATGTTGCTCATGTCGGTACAAACCCAGTGATAATATAGTAGGTCACAAAAGAAAGAGGTTACCATTATCATTTGGTTATTTATATATAACAAGATAAACGTGTCCAAGGTTATGAGTAAGTACAATTCGCCTTTTCAGAATCTAATGCATTCTGGGTAATATTTTCAAAAGTGTACACCAAAACGTCGTGATTGGTTAAAAACGTCATAAACAATGGAAATTCAACCAATGACATAACGTTATTTTCATTTTGGGGTACGAACAATGAAATTACCCATAGTCCTTTAGATTCTGAAACGGCCAATTCAACTTATAGATTTTTCCTGTTTTTATTTGCCTTTACACCAAGCTGATGTTAAACAAAATTGAATAGATTGCATTTATTGTGCATTTTAAGTCACATATGGTCAAAGTCATTGACGTTGCCATCGTATGGATTCTTTTTTAATAAAATTCAGTAAGATGTGGTATGCTGGCAAATGAGACAACTTTCCACAAGAGACAGAAATTACCAACTACAGGTCACCATACGGACTTCAAGAATGAGAAAAACCACTGTCGCATGTTAAGCTATATAAGGCTCCAAAAAGACAAATGTACAACCATTCAAACGATAACACCAACGGCTTGATTAATGTACAAAATTAGGTGCAAAAAAACATGAAATCCCGAGGTCCCGAATAAAAAGAAATTCAAAATCCCGACATCCCGAAATTCGAAGATAAAATTCTCGGATCCCGAAAGGATTAATCCCGAAATCACAAACTTAAAAACACCCGATCCCGAAGTCCCGAAAAAGGTCCCCCCTCCCCTCTCAACATTAAAACGTTTAATCCGCTGCAAATGTTTGTACCTGCCCTAAGTTAGTAATCTGATTACAGAAGTTGTCGTTTGTTCATGTTATTTATACGTGTTTCTTGTTTCTCCTTAGATCGTTGGTTTTCCCGTTTAAATGGTTTTACATTAGTAATTTTGGGGCCCTTTATAGCTTGTTGTTCGGTGTGAGCCAAGGCCGTGTTGAAGACCGTACCTTGGCCTATAACGGATATAGGAAGATGTGGTATGAGTGCCAATGAGACAATTCTCCATCTAAATAATAATTTATAAAAGTAGTACAATGGTTCCCTGAGGTAACCTTACTATGCACAGTAGTACAATGGTTACCTGAGGTGAACTCACAATACTCAACAGTACAATGGTTCCCTGAGGTACCATGACCATGCACAGTAGAACAATGATTCCCTGAGGAGACTTGACCATGCACAATAGTACAAAGGTTCCCTGCACAGTAGTACAATGGTTCCCTGAGGTAAACTCACAATACTCAACAGTACAATGGTTCCCTGAGGTACCATGACCATGTACAGTAGAACAATGATTCCCTGAGGAGACTTGACAATGCACAATAGTGCAAAGGTTCCCTCCACAGTAGTACAATGGTTCCCTGAGGTTATCTGACAATGCCCAGTTGTACAGTGGTTCCCTTTTGGTAACATGACCATGCACAGTAGTACAATGATTCTTTGAGGTTACCTACCATGCGCAGAAGTACTATGGTTCCCTGAAGTGACCTGACCATGCACAGTATTGCAGTGGTTCCCTGAGGTAACCTATCAATGCACTTTAGAACAATGATATCCTGAGTAAACCTATCATGCACAGTAGTACAATGGTTACCTGAGGTAACCTGACAATGCACAGTAGTACAATGTTTCCCTGAGGAAACCTGACAATGCATAATAGTACAATGATTCCCTGAGGTAACATGACAATGCACAGTAGTACAATGGTTCCCTGAGGTAAAATAACCATGCACAGTAGTATAATGGTTCCCTGAGGAAACCTACCATGCACAGTAGTACAATGGTTCCCTGAAGTAATCTGACCATGCACAGTAGTGCAATGGTTCCCTGAGGTAACCTGACCATGCACAGTAGTACAATGGTTCCCTGAAGAAACCTGACCATGCACAGTAGTGCAATGGTTCCCTGAGGTAACCTGACCATGCACAGTTGTACAATGGTTCCATGAGGTAAACTCACAATACACAGCAGTACAATAAGTTCCTGAGGTACCATGACCATGCACAGTAGAACAACGATTCCCTGAGAAGACTTGACAATGCACAATAGTGCAAAGGTTCCCTCCACAGTAGTACAATGGTTCCCTGAGGTTATCTGACAATGCCCAGTTGTACAGTGGTTCCCTTTTGGTAACATGACCATGCACAGTAGTACAATGATTCTTTGAGGTTACCTACCATGCGCAGAAGTACTATGGTTCCCTGAAGTGACCTGACCATGCACAGTATTGCAGTGGTTCCCTGAGGTAACCTATCAATGCACTTTAGAACAATGATATCCTGAGTAAACCTATCATGCACAGTAGTATAATGGTTCCCTGAGGAAACCTACCATGCACAGTAGTACAATGGTTCCCTGAAGTAATCTGACCATGCACAGTAGTGCAATGGTTCCCTGAGGTAACCTGACCATGCACAGTAGTACAATTGTTCCCTGAAGAAACCTGACCATGCACAGTAGTGCAATGGTTCCCTGAGGTAACCTGACCATGCACAGTTGTACAATGGTTCCATGAGGTAAACTCACAATACACAGCAGTACAATAAGTTCCTGAGGTACCATGACCATGCACAGTAGAACAATGATTTCCTGAGGAGACTTGACCATGCACAATAGTACAATGGTTCCCTGCAGAGTAGTACAATGGTTCCCTGATGTTACCTGACCATGCACAGTGGTACCATGGTTCCCTAAGGTAACATGGCCATGCACAAAGTACAATGGTTCCCTGAGGTAACCTGACTATGCACAGTAGTAGAATGGTTCCCTGAGGTAACCTGACCATGCACAGTAGTACAATGGTTCCCTGAAGTAACCTGACCATGCACAGTAGTATAATGGTTCCCTGAGGAAACCTACTATGTACAGGAGTACAATGATTCCCTGAAGTAATCTGACCATGCACAGTAGTACAATGGTTCCCTGAAGAAACCTGACCATGCACATTAGTGCAATGGTTCCCTGAGGTAACCTGACCATGCACAGTAGTACAATGGTTCCCTGAGGTAACCTGACCATGCACAGTAGTGCAATGGTTCCCTGAAGTAACCCAACCATGCACAGTAGTACCATGGTTCCCTGAGGTAACCTTACTATGCACAGTAGTACAATGGTTCCCTGAGGTAACCTGGTCATGTATAGTAATTTACATATGACCTGAGGTAACCTTGTCATGTACAGTAATTTACAGATAACCTGAGGTAACCTGGTCATGTACAGTGATTTACAGATGACCTGAGGTAGCCTGTCCGTGAAAAAAAGAACATAGATATAATCTGGACTAAGCTGACGAAGGGAGTTATGAACATTCATTTGTGGTAACCTGAGGTTTCCAGAAAATAAGCGTTTTGCAAAGTTTATCTGTGGTAACATGCAGCTGGTACAATGACCATGAAGTTGTGACCTTAGGTAACCTCACCATATTCGAACATACAGAGGTATTCTGAGGTTACATATTCATATACAGTAGTTAAGAGATGACATTAGTTAACATGTGCACATGGCCATGTATAGAAATGCAGAAGTGCCCTGAGGAAAAGTAAAAAAATAGTGTTTTGTAAAGTTTATACAAACTGTGGTAATACGAGTATGTGCAGTAGTACAGAGTAACCTCATCAAGTACAGCAATACAGAGGTGATATTAGGTAACCTAACAATGTTCAATTATACAGAGGTGACCTGAGGTAACCTCACCATGTGAGCAATCATAGATCTATATGATCTGAGATACAGGCAAGACACAGTTATTTAGAGATGAACTAAGGTTATCTGACCATGTACAAAAGTACACTGGAGACGTGAGGTTTTTTCTTGAAAATATCCAACATCTGTACAAATAAGATTAATTAAGACAATTAACATTTTAAAAAAGCAGTTATATACTATATAACCTGTGCTTGTTACTACGTTACTTTCAAAGTAATGTCAAATGAAAAAAAAAATAGATTACTGTTCGTACTGTAATGTTTCTCTTTTTTAATACTGGTGAATAAAATCCTTACAGTGTGTACTGGCTGGTCATCATCGCGTATGATGCGATTTTGATACGCATACACAGCTAATGAATAGTATTCATGAATATAGATAAGATCAGCACGTGAAGTCATAGACTGAAAGTTGTAGATTTGTAGATGCCGTTTATAGAATACAAAATTAGATCTAAAACATAGTTATTAAAATTGAGAAAGGAAATGGTGAATATGTCAAAGCGACAACCATCCGACCATAGAGCAGACAACAGCCGAAGGCAACAAATGGGTCTCCAATGTAGCGAGAATTCCCGCACCCGTAGGTGTCTTTCAGCTGGCCCCTAAAAATATGCATAATAGTACAGTGATAATGGACGTCAAACTAAACTCCGAATTATACACAAGAAACTAAAATTTAAAATCATACAAGACTAACAAAGGCCAGAGGCTCCTGACTTGGGACAGGCGCAAAATTGCGGCGGGGTTACATATGTTTATGAGATCTCAACCCTCCCCCTATACCTCTAGCCAATGTAGAAAAGTAAAAGCATAACAATACGCTCATTAAAATTCAGTTCAAGAGAAGTCCGAGTCCGATGTCAAAAGATGTAACAAAAGAAAATAAATAAAATGACAATAATACATAAATAACAACAGACTACTAGCAGTTAGCTGACGTGCCAGCTCCAAACCTCAATCAAACTGATTGAAAGATTATGTGTTCATCATATGAATATCAGGCACAACCCCTCCCGTTAGGGGTTTAGTATCATACTATCATAAAATATATGAGAAGAACATAACCCGTGTCATGCCAACAACTGTTTTTTAGAAATAAATGTGTTTAGTTCCGGTGCAAAGACCCTATCAGAGAATCAATATTAAAGCCAAAATATGCAATCTTTGATGACCTGACAACAGTATCGTAACTATATCCCTTTTTAATAAGTCTATTTAAAGGTTTTGTTAGTTTCTAAGGAGAATACTGACATTTTTGTGCTTTATAAAGAATATTTCCATAAAAAAATGTATGTGAAATACCTGAACGTATAAGATGTCTGCATGTTGAGTTATATTTACGAATTATTTCCTTATACCGGTGATAAAATTTAGTAAATGTTTTGACCAGTTTGTGATATCGAAAACCCTGGTGTAATAATTTTTCAGTAATACATAAATTTCTCTCGCTAAAATCTAATACGTTGTTACATACACGAGCGAATCGTACAAGTTGAGATATATAAACACCATAAGATGGTGACAAGGGAACGTCACCATCTAAAAACGGATAATTAACAATAGGAAATGAAAAATCATCTCTTTTATCCTAAATTTTTGTATTCAGCTTCCCGTTTATGATATAGATATCAAGATCGAGGAATGGGCAGTGGTCATTGTTAGCATTACACGTGTAGTTTTATTTAAAGTAAGTTCTACAGGATAAATTTCTTTAGTATACATACGGAAGTCGTCATTATTGAGGGCCAATATATCATCCAAATATCTAAAAGTATTGTTAAATATTTGTATCAAATGTTGTTTTGATGGGTCTTTGCTAATTTTAGTCATAAATTGTAACTCATAACAATACAAAAACAGGTCCGCAATAAGTGGTGCACAGTTAGTCCCCATTGGAATTCCAATAACTTGACGATATACGGAATCTCCAAAGCGAACAAAAATGTTATCAAGTAAAAATTCAAGCGCATAAATAGTATCAAAGCATGTTCAATTGACATAGTTCTTTTGTTTATTGCTACTAAAAAATGATCTAAAAGAGTTTGAACATATGAACTCGCAGTCCGACTTTTTAAATGCCCAGTTAATTAGGGATGTGAATTTTTCTTAATAAGAATATGAGGCAAAGTGGTATATAGGGTAGAAAAATCAAAACTTTGAACAGATTCAAAATCAACAATATATGCATGCAATTTATCAAGTACTTCCAACGAGTTTTTGACACTCCAAAAGTAATTAATTCCACTATTTTCAAAGGCCTTATTTCAACAATTTATTATCTGGTTTTTTTATTGTACCAAGTGTACTAGTTAGTAAAACAGACAACTTAGTAGTTGAACAATGGACAGTGGCGGGTCCAGCGGTGTTCTGGGGATAGAAACCCTTTTTTTGAAACCCTCTCCTTGTGTCCTGGATTGGAAACCCCCCCTTTTTTTTTAAATGGATGGATCCGCCACTGCCCCTCATGCAGTCGGACATGAAGGACTGATTTTCAATAACCTATCTATTAAACGTTATCATTTTCTACTTATGTTACTTTAAAAGAAGTAACCAAAATCAATATATGCGTTATCTGTCCATATGTAAGTGTCATATATTACCAAACACAATGCTAGTCAAAGTTTCAACAGGACATTCACGAAACTTAGGCAGCAATCATTTCATTTTCAGGGGGGGGGGGGGGGGGGGGGCTGTGGATTTTTTTTTAAAGTTTGTTTTTAATTGTTCGAGAAACAAATAATTTGTTTTTGACCCTGAGGGAAAAAAATTGTTTGTTTCACCCTCAGCTGCCACTATATGTAATGCTAAAATTGAAATGAAAGAAAAATATGTTTTCGACTGGTCTCCAAAAAATATTGTCTTTCGCCGAAGGAAAAAAATCCATAGCCCCAAGTTTAAATCGCCATTCAAAAAGGGTTTTCTTTTTAATTATTTCAAGTCATTTACGTTTCACTAAATAAATATCTGTTCACGTTGCAATGATCACAAATTAACCAAATATCTGGGTTTTTTTCGTGAATTATTTTTCGTAACTTATTGTAAAAAGTTGTATGTGTTCCTGTTTTCTCCTATTTTTCGCACATATACTGTCAGTCGAAATAGAAAGTACAATGATGTATTTTTAGTTTATTCTATTTTTAGATCATGTTATTACTACGCATAATGGGCACTATTGCCACGATTACCTTAGGGCACCGATTACCTCAGGGCATACAGCAGCGGACCTAACTGCCACCTGCATATCGTATAGTCGTCACCTGAGTCAATAAATACATCAACACGCTAGGAACTATACAACCAAAAATCGTATCTCCTGGACTCATAAGATCCATAGTTTATTATGTGTCCTTCATCCTACTTTAAGATTATTTCATATAAACATAGATTTCAAAAAAAGAATAACCTTGAATGAGGTTAGTAGTATCATTTTGGTGTTTATAAATCAATTATAAAATAGACCTTTTGACTTCAAAATTAGCACACTTTCTCCTCTTATTATATATATGTGACCATATATATTTCCAATAAAGATTGCAAATGCATGTTAGATTTGATTTAGAATCAGAAATCAACTGGTCTGTACATATTTCGGTCTTAGCGAGCTACCATTTGATTTTTATGGGGGGGCTAGGATGAAATTTGAAAAAAATATGCAGGACAGGAGTTTTGAGTAAAAAAAAAAGGCAGGATGAGACAATTGCCAAAAAAAAGTCAGGACGGCAATTTAGGTAAAAAAAAGTCAGGCCTAAACTAAAAAAAAAAAAAAAAAGCAGGACCAAACAGAGTGAAAAATAAAAAGGCAGGACAGAGATTACAGCTAAAAAAATGCAGGACAAAATTTTTCATCCTAGCCCCCTCCCCCCCCCCCCCCATAAAAATCAAATGGTAGCTCCCTTATAGTATAGTAACATTTTCTTTCTTTCTAAATTTGATGTGGTGCGTGGTGCGCATGACCAGACATGTGGTCTTGCAATTACTTTTGAAAGTACTTAATTCTATTAAATTTTACTTTAAACTTTTATATAAATACAATTTACTTTTTTGATTAATTTTTCAATTTTTTGTTCAAACATATTTGTGTAGAAATTTAAGAATTGGATTTTTAACAGCTTTAAGTATTTTTACATCGAGATAACCTTTAGGTCATTCCAATGTATTGCTATCGCCTAAATTTTCATTATGCAAATTAGTTTTGGGTTTTCAACCGATCTATGAAAATTATAGATCCGCGGACATTATATCAATTTTTTGTAATGTTGAATTCTCTCTTATTATTGGTAATAGGATAACTATATTTGATATGTGCGTACCTTGCAAGGTCCTCATGTCTGTCAGACAGTTTTCACTTGACCTCGACCTCACTTCATGGATCAGTGAACATGGTTAAGTTTTGGTGGTCAAGTCCATATCTCAGATACTATAAGCAATAGGGCTAGTACATTCCATGTATGGAAGGACTGTACGGTATACATGTCCAACTGACAGGTGTCATCTGACCTTGACCTCATTTTCATGGTTCAGTGGTTATAGTTAAATTTTTGTGTTTCGGTCTGTTTTTCTCATACTATATGCAATAGGTCTACTATATAGTTGTATGGAATGATTGTAAGGTGTACATGTCTAGCGGGCAGATGTCATGTGACCTTGACCTCATTTTCATGGTTCAGTGGTCGAAGTAAAGTTTTTGAGTTTTGGTCTTTTTATCTAATACTATATGCCATAGGTCAACTATATTTGGTGTATGGAAATATTTTATGATCTTAATGTCAGTCGCACAGGTTTTATTTGACCGTGACCTCATTTTCACGGTTCATTGCACAGTGTTAAGTTTTTGTGTTTTGGTCTATTTTTCTTAAACTATAAGTAATGGGTCAACTATATATGTTGTATAGAAGCATTGTTAGCTGTACATGTCTACCTGGCATGTTTCATCTGACATTGACCTTATTTTCAAGGTTCATTGGTCTTTGTTTAGTTATTTTGGTTAATGTTAAGTTTATGTGACAGTTGTAATAAAGCTTAGCTTTATACTTAGGACTATCAATATAATATCAATGATTAGTATAGGATTATCAACATAATATCAATAATTAGTATAGGACTATCAACATAATATCAATGATTAGTATAGAAGGCGAGACATTTCAGCGTGTGCACTCTTGTATATTACTAGAACACACCCGCGAAATCGCGGGCATATACAATATACAGCCTGTTGTAGGGTGATTTTTTGTAAAAGATATTATGTATGGAGAATTTCATAAAAGGTATCAAAAGCCCTCTCCTTTTTTCCAAAGTCCAATATTTGTTTCCTTTCTGTTAAATTCAATTATTTTCGTGTTTCTGGCCTCAGACCACAATTATTCTTCTCCTTTGCTACAATGCTTTTTTTGGTAAAAGTCAAATCAAATTAAAATTTGCATCGTTTCAAACATGAAATAAATGTAACTGCTCATATATAGACCATTATTAGTCTAATAAGATATGCTTCTAGGACAATCCATCAGTGCCTTTTCTTTTGAGAGCCTTATTAACATACAAATGGTAGGATATGAATCATGTATAAATGACTAAGACCGACTTAAGCTAATTTAAGGGGTGGTCGGATTTTAACCAATGAAAAACTGAGATCAAACGAATCACAAGTTGATCAAAATTTTTTATACAACGGTTGCAGAAAGGGATAAATTGACGAAGTATTAGAGAAATATATATATTTTATTTGGCAATCGCCAATGGCAGTCAGCAGGATTAAAGAACATCAGTTGTTCGACCTGTTAGTCAAATGCGTTTTGTTTAAATATACTTTTTCACTTTTTTTGGTCTTTTGGAAAATGTTCTTTGTGCTGTTTTTAGACCCTTCTATAACAAAATTTGTTTACATGCACACGTATAAAAATTGCGGTTTTTATCCAACGCAATCATAGGTTTGAACGTAGTTTTCAATTTAGACTCGTATATAACCACAGTGGGTAAGGTTGTCCTGCGAGAAAACATTCTGTGCTGGTGATTCGGTCCTGACGGGTGCTGGTGATCAATGAAAAAATATAAACAAAGACGAAAATGATGATTTTTGACGTTTTCCTTCATACAACAGGGAAGAAAACAGTTGAGATTTTTCAATTTTGTTTCTTGTGTATTCATAAGCAAACCATTAAAAATTTGACTCTCTCAAGTGTGTAAGTAAGCGTAACACAAAAGTGTTCATTTGTAGAAAATCTAGAAATGAAAAAATAAAACAAAAGTGCTCATGGAGTCCGCATTCTATACCCAAATCCAAACGACTAATTTTTTTGGTGAAAAACCAGTGCAATTTAGTAAAGTTTTGCATTTTCTCAGTTTATTCATGTCCTGATACTGTGCTGGTGGGTCCTGTCATTGTGTTGGTGGGTCCTGATATGGTACTGGTGATTTTGGGTAAAAAGTTTGTCATATTTGAAACAAATGTTACAAAATCAATAAAAGGCTGATAATCATATTCAATCGAATCTGTGACTCCTATTTTAACTTTTGTGCATCCAATTGGCTGTTTTATAAGCGATTTCAGATAATCGTAACTTATATTACGTAAATGGGCAACATCTCCCGTCCAATATCAGATGAAAATATATATCTAATTAGATTAGTTTTATTTAAGATATTAAATGCCCTTAAATTTATGATTCTCTACATACTATGTTAACTTAAACAGTTTTAAAAGGTGCTTAAAATAAAGCTACATTTATAAGAGGGCATCTTATATTGACATAAAGGTTTGACTGGTTTATTTCAGTTAAATATGCGTTCCACACACCCCTCGCAACTCCATCCAACCAACCCCTCCTCCTTTCCACCTTCATTGGTACAGTGGTGTAACAACACAACAATTTATCACATAAAATAATAACATTAAGACACAAATTATTGAACAACGCTTTCTCTGAAAGCTAGTTCATAGCCGCATTTTCAACTAATACCGGTAGATAAACCAAGTTCTCTTAGATAAAAATCTCAATCGTACCGAACATAAAGTTCATATTTTATCCACCCATCGCATGTACATGTAAATTGTCATATTTCTATCTTTTTTTCTGATTTATTTTACCCAATGCATACGTGACAGGATTGTTATCCTAGTAACCGGTGTTACACATGTATATATTGAACACACGTTATAAAAATTCAACAATACTATTATATTATATTTATTGTATGTGTCAGTTTGTTTAGTCAAAACAAAACTATAAAAACTTCGAAAACAAGAGAGATTTTTTTTAACTGTCATGATTATCTGTCTATTTCTAGAGCTATGCTTAGTATTAACTTCAGATGATAGGGACTGCACACCCTTGTGACCCTGCTGTCTTTCATAATTATATTCGTATACATATATAAACTGAGACTACTATAACACAGAGATTGGTCACTTTTGATTTATTCCGGTGTATTGCTATCACCTAGATTTCCAATTGATACGTAACTTTCGTTTTGGGTTTTTAGCCGATCTATAAACATGATGAATACATAGATATCATTAACATTCCTTATCGCTTGTTATACATCCATTTCTTTAACGAATACTCATCGAATACTTCTGAAAGAAGATAAATATTAATAATATTTAGATGGTTTTTTTTTTATATGTATATAGTTTTACATAATATGCACATGCATGAGGAAGAACATCTCAAAAACGTTTGAAATCTCAAGGAACGATAACTTTGCACGGACGATTAAACATTTTTTGTTGAAAAATACGAATGCCTACTCAAATCCATTTTATTAGAAAAATCGAAGTATAGAGTGTCAAATATGCACTTGCACTGCACTATTATTTATATAGTAGAAAAGAATGATATACAATTACATGAACATTATATATACATGTAGATATAGGAAGATGTGGTGTGAATGCTAATGAGACATCTCTCCATCCAAATAACAATTTATAAAAGTAAGCCATGTAATTGTTATAATACAATTATTAATATTATAAATAACAATAAACCAGAGACTGAGTATACTGAGTTGTATCACTACAATATAAGAGATGACTACGGTGAGGTTGAATTCCGTGTCATTAATTTATCATCCACGCACGAACTTGTCCCAGAAAAAGAAATTATATTATATAAACAAACCTGACTATCAGGTATAGATATGTTATTTTTTTTCTGAGACAAGTGGTTGTCGAACCATCCACAAGAACATGCAGTCATCCGATGTTCAGTACATCAGTACTTTGATTTTTAACTGTTATCGGTTTTAAAAGTTAGATGTGGGTGTATAATTTAGGTTTTGTTTTGCATCTTATATACTTGTATAATAATACTCAATTGGTAGTATGGAGCTACGAGATATTTTAATATTTGAAATTAAAAGCACATTTAACAAAACCGATTTCTGTTGGTGCAAACAAGTATAATTTCAACTGAAAAAAAAACGTACACGTACACGTTCACTCATTTTTCACTCATTTTCAAATAAAATTATGGCATATCTTTTTTTTTATTCATGAAATGTATTTATGTATAGAAAAGTAGGACATATAATTCATCATTCACTCTCCCCTTAATTCTTTATTAAAAATCTTTGACAACAGACTTTGTTTTGGAATTATAAATGCAAAACTTAATAAAAAAAATCTTATTTCTTTAAGTGTTATCTAGGTTATCTCATCTTTATTCTCTGACAAATTCTAGTCTGGTCTGCCATAGAATAGTGATATATTTTTAAGTGTTCTATCGAACAGCTTTCAAAAATAACTGACATCTGTTTAGACAAAAATTTTATGTTGAAAAAATCTAAAAAATACCTCAATTTTAGAATTTCAAAACTACTCCATGCCACTGTGACCTCCCTCTTCCTACCCCCCTCCCCAATTAAAAAAGGTAAAAAACGTAATACTATAGTCATCCTTTTAGTCAGCACTAAACTGTTTACAAAGATATCTGTAGCTGCTGAAGATACATGATTCAAACGCGCAGAATCAAGGCTGAGTTTCATTTGGTTGAATAAAAAAAAAGTATTTACAGTATCGTACAAATTTGTCAGAGAAACAATATTCAGTATGCTTATATTATACTGAATTTATTATCTTTACTCATCTAAGAGGTGTTCAGGCTCACCTGAATCTGAGTGTTTGCCTTAGGGAGCTACCATTTGATTTTTATGGGGGGGGGGGGGGGGGGGCTAGGATGAAATTTGAAAAAAATAGGCAGGATGAGACACTTGCAAAAAAAAAAAAAGTCAGGATGACAATTTATGTAAAAAAGTCAGTATAAACTAAAAAAAAAAAGCAGGACAGAATAGAGTGAAAAATAAAAATGCAGGACAGAGATTACAACTAAAAAAAAATGCAGGACAAAATAAAAATCAAATGGTAGCTCCCTTAATCAACTTTGTTTGTGTCTGATTCGTACAAAACATGTTAAATCCCCAAGCATTTTAGCGTCCGACCTAATTCAGGAGACTCTTGGCTTTGTAAGTCTTGTATATGTTTTTTTTTTAATTTTAGTTCATTCAAATATTGATAACCAATAACAACTTTTTAAATCATTTGAAATGAGAAAACAGAAAACAGTAAATTATAAAAAATATGGGTTATTTTTTTCATAATAACAGTAAACAGAGTCACAATAATGTCAATTTAAAAAAAAACCAGATAACAGCTAGTTATGGTGAATTACAGTAAAACTTAGCATCAATGATCTTGAACATTTGCCACTTTTGACTTAAATATAAAGGCACATATTCAGGTCTTTTGAGCACAGAACCAGGACCGTTTTTACAATCACCAGCACAGCGTCATGACAATTTCGTTTAGCGAACTAGCACGACTTTTGCAATAAAATATTGTTGTAATATTCTTTGCATGGTACTTATGACGTATCAGAGAAAAATAGGCAACAAAAAGGTTGTTTTATTGCCATTCTGATACAATGTCAACAAACCCACCAGCACAGAATTGGGACCCACCAGCACCCGTCAGGACCGAATCACCAGCACAGAACGTTCTCTCGCAGCACAACCTTACCCACCGTGATAACAGTATTGTTAAAACTTGTGACACTTGAAGAAGGCCATTTGTTGAGCCGAAATATTTGTCAACACGATTTAATAACAACATTTTCGCATAATAACGTCTTATATCAGTACCGTTGTGCAAATTTTTAGACTGATATATATATATATATTAAAAAAATGTTGCAAGTTTGATTAAGCACCAGAATACAACTATAAGCTTGTATTTTTGTCCATCTGATGAGTTGGGCCTTTTTCAACTAATTTTTATAGTTCGTTCTTATACTGTACTGTTATACCACTGTCCAAGGATATGGGAGGGTTGGAATCCCGCCACATTATGTATGTATGTGCCTGTCCCAAGTCAGGAGCATGTAATTTAGTGGTTGTCGTTTTTTTATGTGTTACATGTTATTTATTTTTTTTGTTCATTTTTTTTTATATAAATAAGGCTGTTAGTTTTCTGGTTTGAATTGTTTTACATTGTCATTTCAGGGCCTTTTATAGCTGACTTTGTGGTATGGGTTTTGCTCATTGTTGTAGGCCATATGATGACCTATAGTTGTTAATTTTTGTGTCATTTTGGTCTCTTGTGGACAGTTGTCTCATTGGCAATCATACCACATCTTCTTTTTTATATATACAAATTTTCAATTTATTTTAGGTGTTATTTTTTTTCTCCAAATTTGAGGCGGTGACCAGACTAGCTTTATATACAATAAGCAGTTGTTGCATTTAACAAACATTTGTAGTTACTGGTACCTAAGCTAGTTTCCTATAGGAGCAATAGCTTTCTGTCACTGCTTTCAATATAAGGCACTATTTGTTACATCCTTGGTCAAGTTTATGGTCATCATGTTAGAAATTTAACTGTGCAGGCTTCTTATTGTATGCTATACTCCAATAACTTATGGTTTAAATGGACAAAAGGGAATGTTGTTCTGTAGTTGTCATTTGCTGGGGTGGTTCATAAGTCTTTCTCATTTCTCGTTTTTTATATAGATTAGACTGTTGGTTTTCCAGTTTGAATTTTTGTACACTACCAAGTCATTTTGGGACCCTTTTTAGCTTGCTTTTTCTTTGAGCCAAGGGTCAGTATGAACCTATAATTGTTTACTTTTTATATATTGAGACTTGGATGGAGAGGTGTCTCAGTGGCACTTATATTATAGTTAAATTCCAGCTTGTTTTGTGTCAGTACTGTAACCAAGAAATCCACAGTCTAAAACAAGGAGACTGATATGAGGATTCGGTCACATCTAAATGTTAAACCTAGATAACCATGCACCATAAACTAGCAGTAATACACAGAAGATTAATTCCACTTAGTATATAATTTATTTCCAAGACTGGAACTTGTCACCAAGCCTGTGACTTCCAAACTTATATCTTTACAATGATTTTACAATATATATATATATGAAAATTAAACAATAGCTAAGATAAATTATTACATAATGTGTTGACAAATATAAACAAGTTATTATCCAGATAAAGAAAGATAAATAATTAAAACAACTCTTTTAGCAGTGTCTCTAATTTAAGAAGGATAAAGGATTAAGCCCTGAGGCATTATTGTCACTTTGATTGTAAAATGTCCATTATCAATTAGATATATATTAACTTATTGTCCAAGTAGAATATATAATATAAAACATAATTAATGATAAATTCTTTGAGTCTCAAACATAAGCATTAAAAACATAAACACATTTGAAAGTAATTTTAACTCTGTCATAGTACTAGTGAAACAATCAACATATATATATAATCTATATGGGAAAAAAATGAGAAACATGTATAAATTATATAACAAACGACAACTACTGTACATCAGATTCCTGACTTAGGACAGGTGCAAATTGTTTGTATATAAATTTATCTTTGTTCGTTTAAAAGGGGGTTATGTTTTTTTTCTCCAAGTCAGAAAATTTTTGAACAAAGTATAAACACAGTTCTGTTTATATTTAAATATATACTATCAGTCAAATTATTTGTTCAATATTTTACACCATAAGGTACAGTTTTGGGAAAATAAGGAATCATAATATTTTCAGTGTCATCTGCTTGACCACAATCTTTTTTTCATCAATTTGGGTAATAGAATATATATTTTTAGGGACAAAAAAAAATAACCCCACCCCTCCCCACCCTTGAAGTTGAAATAGTCATATCTTAGAGGTTGATGTGTTCTGTCTTATAATTTAAGCCTCAGTTTTTTGTGGGCTTCGTGTTGCCAATTTTTAAGGTGGTACCCAACACTTCCACTAAAATTAATTTGGCTCGTTTAAATTTCTTAAAATTTTGACAAAGTATATACTTTGTCTCTTTGACAAAAATATAAAAATTTCAAATAATTTGAACCAACCGTTTTTTCAGAAAAATTACACTGGTTATATAGCAGTTTGACAAATACTAATTTTGATCATTGAGAAGCTTAATATTCCCTTTACAACACAATGTAATTAAAACGTTAAGCTGACTTTACAGAGTTATCTCCCTGTAGTGTTAGGTACCACCTTAAGTTGTTTTTGTGTACTGTTGTTAGTTTGTCTTTTTCTTTTTAACAAAAGAGTTGTTAGTTGAACTATTGAAAACTAGGATTGTGCAAACAAATGATAGACAGCGACACGTAGGTGAACAAACAGAGAGACTGGCATAACAATGGAGACTAAATGAAGAATATAAGATCAATTATTATTTAGGAATTGATGCATACAAATATTCTGTCAAATTAAAAAATGTGAGTGTTCAATTTGGTAAAAAAATTCAGTATTTACAGTTCAACAACTTGGTATTAGAGGCTGAATCATTGTTGACCAGATTGAAAAACCCTTCATTTGTTTTCACCTGTCCTAAGTCAGGAACCTGTTGTTCAGAGGTTGTTGTTTGTTGGTGTGTGGTTTATAGCTATAGGCGTTTCTATGTTCTAATTTTTATATAGATAAGACGGTGACCGTTAGTTTTCCCTTTTGAGTGATTTTACACTAGTAAATTTGGGGCCCTTTAGAGCTTGCTAGTCAATATGAGCCAAGTTCGAGGCTGTACTATATGACCTATTACGTTTTACTTTTTCAAATTATGACTTAGACGGAGAGTTGTCACATTGTCACTCATACCACATCTTCTTATATTTATTAAAATGCTTCTTTACAGCAGCTGTATCCAATGTTAACTGATAAATTGTTCATTTCTAAAGAGGGAAGCCTAGAAAGTTCTGGTCAAGTCTGAAAATATCTATAAAAGTTATGGAGATCAAAATGAGCAAGGCCAGATGAGATCCAAACCATCATTAGATAAAAATGCTGGTCATGATTTTAATGACAAACAAGGTTTAAACTGTGAACAGGGAGAGTTACCATGAATGTTTTAGCTTTTAAATCAACAGACCATGAATAAAATCACAATTATCAAATCCTTCAGAATGGTTACAAAATTTATTTCAAGGCCATAGGTCCTTCAGATGACTCGCCGATTTCTAAATCTCTTCGCTTTGAATTCATTAGTTCTCTTCTGACTTCTGGTGTTATCTGTTCATGTACTTGTGCTCGTAAGAGATCCATTAAAGCCTCACATTGTTCACATGAAATGTCCTCTTTATATCTCTGTACAAATGTCAATAAACACTGATGCCACAAGACTGGGAGCAATCGTTTATCTTTTGTAAAACTGTAAAAAATAAAATATATTTATTAGGGAGCAATCGTTTATCTTTTGTAAAACTATAAAATAAAATATATTTATTAGGGAGCAATTGTTTATCTTTTGTAAAAC
Source organism: Mytilus galloprovincialis (assembly GCF_965363235.1). NCBI lineage: Eukaryota > Metazoa > Mollusca > Bivalvia > Mytilida > Mytilidae > Mytilus > Mytilus galloprovincialis. The sequence goes on from NC_134849.1 coordinate 43,956,890, forward strand.
TATAAAATAAAATATATTTATTAGGGAGCAATCGTTTATCTTTTGTAAAACTGTAAAATAAAATATATTTATTAGGGAGCTATCGTTTATCTTTTGTAAAACTATAAAATAAAATACATTTATTAGGGAGCAATCGTTTATCTTTTGTAAAACTGTAAAATAAAATACATTTATTAGGGAGCAATCGTTTATCTTTATAAATAATATCATGTACATGCGGTTGATTAGGAAACATGACTTAAATCTTCAGAGAATGTGTTTAAGCCCCTGCTTACATATAATGTTTTATCCCCGGCTTAGTATATATCTAGGATTTTGATTGCTTAATGCACATAGTTACAAAACCCATAGCCCCTGGCTGTTGCTAACCCATATCCCCGGACGTTGCTAACCATTATCCCGGGGAACTTCACGCAAGTTTTCCTTAGTTTCATGATTGCTCCTTGTGAAATATTGAATTCTGTAGATTATACATGATGTTTGTAATTAAATATTTAATTCATTAACAATTTTGTCCTATTATGCCGATCGTTTACACTCATCTCATTAAATGCATCACTTGACTGCCACATTTTCAAGGAATGGCACTACTGACCTAGCTATGCAAATGACCAAAGTTGATGTCATACCATCTATGACGTAACTTTCACAACATTGAGCGCCAAATTTGACTCAATCCAGTTTCTCTTTCTCCGTATTACAAACGTCTTATATTTGACTACCTGTAGGGTTCTACCAAAGGTAGTACCCTACACCCCGTAAAGAATATGTAAAATTTCCAAATTTCAATAAAACTTTTTTAGATAATGAAAAAAATGTTGTTTTCACGTTACACTTTGTACCCGAATTTTCATGAAACTCGCCCGATTCGGACTAAGACCGGGGATAAATTCGTTATCTACGTTCATATCCTTAGATATGGATATTTTAACACCCTTTAGTACCCTGTAAACCCTTCGGCTACGCCTCATGGTGTACTGGGGTACTTCAGGGTGTTAAAATATCCATATCTATGGATATGAACGTAGATAACTTATAATAAAGGGACATAACTCAAGAAAGACAAAAATGACGACACCCTGACAAAGCCCCCGACCCTAGATCTTTTTCTTCAATTCAGGAAAAAAATCGTTTCCGGTCCGGAAAAATTCGGTTCCGGTCCGATCCAGATCAGTATTTTACTATACCCAAACAATCAAAATGGCTGCTCCCAGCACAAATGTGCTACAATTAAGGGTTAAAAAATGTCGGCACTGGGAGGATTATTCAATTAAAGCTTCTTTAAAGAGATTAAATGATTTTAGGGTACAGGACCTTAACCAAACATGACATTTAACCTTCTGCAAATCTGACAGGGAGTGCAAAAATAATAATAAAAAAAAAAAAAAAAAAAAAATCCCGACCTACCGACCCTGATTTTTTTGCCTTGGCAGCAGGAAACAGACATATATTTTTTTTTGGCCTTACAGTCATGTTATTTATCTGTGTTCACATGCATATCTAACTAAGTGAGGTACAAGACACAAAATGTGTATCTTGTATTTGATTATTTATCATTTGTGCACCTCAATCCTTTTTTTGCTACTTTTGAAGAAATCTGTAGTTTGGTAGGTTAGTGTAGTATTAACTAGACATATACATCTCTATTTTTGGGATAACAGGTGTTCTCCTTGTTGATATCTGACTTGTTTATTTTTTGGTAGCATTTTTGAGCAAACCAGAATGGGACTGTTATCCTAAAAGTCTTCAGAATAGACCTACACTTAAATAAGGATATTGACCCTTGTATTACTAGGATGCAGTATTCAATATTCAGAAATGTTTGCAAGGTTTTTATTACTGTGGATTCATTTATTTTCGTGGGTACCAATTTTCGTGGATTGAGGAAAACTTGCATAATCGTGGATATATAAATTCGTGGTTTTGACAAAGTTTGCATAAATTCCCTTAGAAAATATGTATTTCGTTGAACATTTAAATTCGTGGTTCCCCTGTACCCACGAAATCCACGAAAATTAGTATCCAACGAATATTAATGAATCCACAGTATTGCAGAAATTGCGATGGACAGATTTTGCTTTAAAAAAAATTATGTTTTCGTGGATTGAGGAACATAAACATTTTCATGGATCTTAAATTTCATGTTTTTCACCAATCTTCATGATCTTTAAATACAAAGCCTTTAGAAAATTTGTAATCAGTTGTATTGAATTCCATGAAATCCATGAAAATTGGGATCCAATGAAGAATAATATATCCATAGACACAGAAAAAAAACCCAGTTTTTGTGCACTTTTATGAAACTGCAGTAACGATTACACTCCTTAGTTTAAGAATTTACAGCATATCAATGAATACTACTTCACATCAATACTACTTCACATCAATACTACTTCACATCAATACTACTTCACATCAATACTACTTCACATCAATACTACTTCACATCAATACTACTTCACATCAATCCTTATTCACTTCTGGACTATTTTCTTGCATAGATTAACTTACCTTAGAAAATGAAAAACAACAGCATCTATTACCCTGAATGGTAGGGCATATTTTTTATCCAACAATGTCCTAAGAAATATACTGTTAGCACCGTTGTAGTCCATTTCTGCTATTTTCAAGATGGCCGCTGCTGAATGTAACATGGGTATTGAATTCTTTGCTAAGATACTCGCAACAATCACTGCCTCTCTTAATGTACAATTCCCTGACTGTTAAAACAAAAACATTCACTTTTTTAATTTTTTTTTTAAATTAATTAGTTTTACTGTTTATTCCACATTGGCTAGAGGTGTATAGAGGTGTTAAAATATGTTTAACCTGCCACATTTCTGCAACTGTCTCAAGTCACAAACGTCTAGCCTTTGTTAGTCTTTTGTGGTTTTTTTTTATACATTTTGTTTCATTTTAATATGTGTAGTTAAGTGTGGCGTCCATTTCATTGAACTAGTATACACTGTTACTTAGAGGACAAATGAACCTTGCCTCCAGATTTTCTAGCTCCCACTAGTGACCTTGTGATGGAAACTGCTCCTTGGAAGGTAGTTGTCTATTTGACACATTCCCAGTTTCCATTTTCTATTCATGGTTCCTTGCAGTAGTGAGAAATAGTGAGAAATAAAATAGAATACCAATGCATTACTTTCACATTCAAACATTTCATGCTTTATGATTTTTTTTATTGATCTTATAAGCCATAATATTATATCTAAATTAGCAGGGATAATTTTATATAAAGGGGGGGGGGGGTTGCTAATCTTAGTCTCTTCATTGAACGTCATTACTACAAAGTATAACTTCCAGAAAAAGGGAGATAATCAACTTAAAATTATAATTTAGAATAATTACATTAGATGTGTGTTGCATTATAATATGTTATTCTGATTGGCTAACTACATATCACATGTTATTCCTTAAGCAATTGCATTACACAATAAAACTTCTTTCATGATAATATGAGGCCCCACAATAAAGTGCCTAGCTAAAAATGTAATTTTAAGTATTGAATGCTTCTTTTTGTCACTTCATAGGGTTGTAAAAATGTTGACAGTGCGCACATTTTTAGAATGAAGCGCTAAGCTTCTGCACTTCATACAAAATGTACTTTGGTCAACATTTTTACACCCCAACGAAGTTACAAAAAAGAAGCATTCAATTCTTACATAAAATTTGAGTTTCTGTAAAATTGTTTAACTATTGGTGTGGACCAGTTCAAAAACTGTAACAAACAATATACTGTGTTATATTTCTCACCTCACAAAGTGGTAGTAATATTCCTTTAAAAAAGGCAGCTGGTTTGAATAGTGATTTTTTTACAGCCTGCAAAAGAGTAAGATTATCATAAATATATAATTCTAATGTCTGAAAAGAAATAGATTTGTTGTAGTGTAAGGTTCTTCATGATTATTTAGTGGTCCAAATTGTAAAATAGTCGTCTATGGTGACTGAACTAACCTACAATTTTTAGCATTGATAATAAAATTGAGAAAGGAAATGGGGAATGTGTCAAAGCGACAACAACCCGACCATAGAGCAGACAACAGCCGAAGGCCACCAATGGGTCTTCAATGTAGCGAGAAACTCCCGCACCTGTAAGCGTCCTTCAGCTGGCCCCTTAAAAAATATGTATACTGGCAGAGTGATGATGGACGTCATACTAAACTCCGCATTATAATCCAAAGCATTGATGAATACATGTGCATTGGAAACCATCCTAACTTGCACTATAATTTTCCTTAGTCATTGAACTGTAAAATCAGGTTCATAGGTTTGGCATTTATTTTCAAAATTCTCATCAAATGAATATGCATGTCCATTTAGTTTCAAGTTATTATGACAACAACTTCATTGTAAACTATCTTTTGTTATAATACTGTAAACCAACTTATTTTCGCGGATACTTTATTTCGCATTTAGCCCTTACTAACTCATTTCGCGGATACTTTATTTCGCATTTAGCCCTTACTAACTCATTTCGCAGCGATTTATTTTTCGCGATTCTCATCTTTGTTCGATGTAGTTAAATGAAAATAGATCCAAGTTTTACATATTCACGACGATTTATAATTGCGATATATTTCTATTGGCGAAAGTTGCGAAAATTAGTTGGTTTACAGTAACCAAAACCTTTAACCTGATATGGGACAGACAAACCTAAAAATTGCATTACTGTTGATGTGACATTAAAATGTAACAAACTCTGTATTTAAGGTGGTATGGGAGTCTAAAATAAAAATGATAGAATTTGTTCATACTTTGCCAAAACGTAGTATCTATTAATATATGTTCAAAAATGTAATAAAATTGATAGGTCACCGCGCATTTTCTCAAGCTACAGGACGTGACAAAATGACACATTTTGTATGGATTATACAGGAAAAAAACCCATTTTGTGATTAGAAACTAAACAAAATGATAGAATTGTTAAATAAATGAGGAAAAAATAGCTTTCAGACAATGCTTTGAGAATATCAAAAGAAAAGATAGGGTCACCGTGCGTTTTTTCCGGCAAAAATACAAAATAGGAAAATTCCATGTAGAATCCTTCAGAAAATGCACTTTTTTAGAGTTACCTCCCCTGAAAATGACAATTTAATTTTTTATAAAAACAACCAAAAATAATCAAAACTTGTAAAAATATTAAAATTTATAAGTTATATTCTTATAAATTGGTTCTTTAAAATGATAGTTCGCATTAAATATCTGTATTTCTGCATCAAATTTTGCTAACTTGATAGAAAATCTTGACCTTAGGTTCTCTGTTTTTTACAATCCAAGATGGCAGAAGACACCCATACCACCTTAAAAGCAATTGGAATGACCCTAAACATTACTGTTTTTTGGGTTTTTTATTAAATGCAATGGCTTAATGCTCTGTTTTTTTCAGTCTTTCAATTGGACCATTACAGTTAAGAGTTGAGCGAGAGTGGACCAACAGATGTACAATAGTTACAGAATAAAAATGTGCAAGTTGAAAGACATGCACTGTGTATACCAATTACATTAAAATGTGCATAACTTTATTTTTTTAATGATTCAACCTGTTTAGATACAGAACCTGTGTCCATGCATGGCTTACAAGGATAATAAAATGCTTAGTTCTATTTTCTGTTCCTCTGATTTTGTAAAATTGATACACATCTTCAAAAATTTGCAGGCTGACATTTCATTGGCTAAGGTAATATTTACCAGATCAGAAAGTAAAAAGCTGAATTATGTGAGATCCTTATAGGCAAAGCTTACATACATAATCTGTATTATAATTAGATTGTCATTGATCTAAAGATGAACTAATGATGTAAATTTAAAATTATTGCAATGTTTTTTTTATTGTGAAAATGAGACAGGTCATTATGGCAATAATTTAAACTCGCATTTTGAAATTTTTTATATGAATTCAACAGGATTTTTCTCAATATTGCAAAAATTTAAATTACATTTGACTTTGAAATGACAAAATCGCAATAATAAATGCATGCAATAATTTCTGAATTTACAGTAATATTTTATCAAAATAATCGATACCATTAATACCCCACTTAATCATATTTTGTACTCACCATATATAAATGAAAATTGAGACTTCTAAATTCTGCAATGTCATCTCTTATTCTTGGAAATAAAACCAAATTAAAAAATCTAAAAAAAAAATATTCTTGATTATAATTTACCTTGTAGTTCAAAAATTATTGTTATGCAAGGAAAGTTTCCTTTCGAAGAGTTTGTGTTTTTTTTTGTGTTTTTTTATTTCTATTAAACCTTAATTTTAAATTCTTTTGATTCTATGTCTTTAAACAAAAGTCAATTAAACATTTCAATATCGTAAATGAACTCTTCATAGATACCAGGATTAAAATTTCAAATACACGCCAGAAGAGCGTTTTGTCTACAAAGACTCATCAGTGATGCTCGAATCAAAAATTGTTAAAAAGGCAAAATAAAGTTGAAGAGCATTGAGGATGAAAAGTTCCTTAAACTGCCAAATACAGCACATAGCACTGGTATAATTTGTCTTCAAGTATAAAATCAATTAAAGTCATAACAAAATCATAAAAAGGGCAATAACTGAAAATTGCTTAATAAAAATATCCAGTACAGTGACTCTGATGAAAGTTTAAATTTTTTTTCCACTTTTTGGGCTTTTATTATATTAATTCATGTTTATTATTACATCGTCAATGATGAGTTTTTAATAAAAATATCCAGTACAGTGACTCTGATGAAAGTTTAAATTTTTTTTTCCACTTTTTGGGCTTTTATAAAATTAATTCATGTTTATTATTACATCGTCAATGATGAGTTTTTTGTAGACAAAACACAGGGATGGAGTTGGATTCACAAAAAATCTTACGACTAGGATTGATCGTGAGTCAAGTTTTGTTGTTACATTTACCTCTGTGCCATTTTTGCATTTAAATTAGAAACAAATATTCTGGTGGCCTGGTACATAGATGCTGCTGACCACGTCTCAGGTTCCGTTAAATACAATATCTGAAATTGTACATTTAAATTAGAAACAAATATTCTCGTTGCCTGGTACATAGATACTGTTGACCACGTCTCAGGTTCGGTTAAATACAATATCTGAAATAATACATTTAAATTAGACGCAAATATTCTGGTGGCCTGGTACATAGATGCTTCTGACCACATTTCGGTTAAATACAATATCTGAAATAACAATTCAAACATGTTTTAAATGTTCATAATTTAATTTTGAATGTAACTAGTCTTCTGATTGCCTGATGTTGTTTTGTTATCAGCCCGTAGACATAATATAGTCATGTGACCGTGACGTCATCAACGTTTTTTCATGGTTTTCTATGGTTTAAAATGGAATTGAGAATTAAATTATAAGAAATGACTGTAATATTTTTTCTGTCTATTCGAAATAACATAAAAAATATGGTGCACACTGTTAAATAACCCGCTACGCGCATTATTCAGTGTGCACAAAATTTTTTATGTTATTTCTTCATACCGTATTTGGGCATGTATAGTCCGCACTTTTTTTCCTTAAATATGTAGTTTGTACAAGGGGTGCGGACTATAAACAACTATAGACGGTTTTTGAAATTTATAAAAAAAAAAAAAAAAAAAAAAAAAATTTTATTTAAATTTCTTCTGCATTCATAATGTATATTGGAGACGTTTATTATATCTATTTCATTTAATTCTTATTCTTTTATTCTTTTTTAACTTTTCTCTTCAAAATTGATTATTCAAAGTAAAGATGTGACATCCTGCATAGGTAATCAAGAGGGGTAATTAAGGATTAAGTATGGGTGTGTTGCAATTAATTAATGATGTCAAGTTTTGACAGGTCTTAAATATTATAATCCCAGGCAAAAAAACAACATCATCAATGAAAAGATTATATAAGATTAAATAGTTTTAAAATTTTGATTACTGCTAATTAATTTAGATAAATGTTTGATCTCTTTTATCTTTTGTTCCATAATATTCAAATTATTTCTGTTATATTATATATCAGCTTGGACATACTTAGACAAAAGTTAATTTTAAAAGGGATCTTTAGATTAATAACTACTTTTATCAAATTATTAAATTTTAATTACCTGATGAAAAGCTCTACCATTTCATTATTTTTCATGAAATAAATAAAACAAAATTTATTTTTTTTATAAAATACATGGAGAATATGTCCCTTTCAATGGATTTTTATAGTGAACTAGACTTTTATCATGTTTATAAAATTGTTAAAAAAAAAAAAAATTTTTTTTAACAAAACTTTTTTTCTCGATTTTAAGGGGATGAATAGGGGGTGCGGACTATACAAAAATGCGTACTATACACGGCCGAATACGGTAGACAGAAAAAATATTACAGTCATTCCGTAATTTATCTTGTAAGATTTATCGAACTTCACAGCTAGTACAAGGAAACTTATAGAGAAACTAGTTCAGGTACCAGTCTTGTATTACAACTCCAGTTTCCGGTGCATGTCAAAACATGGAGGGAAACAAATTAGTACATTTTTTTTTCTGAACTCAATTTATTCTGTTTGATTATTGGTTTAAGCTGGATTGAAACATATAAATAGACTTTAAAAAAATCTTGCTTTTTTTGGGGGTTATCAATCCAGTGTGTGGAAGGATATCATGTTTACTGCAAGAGGGACGAAAGATACCAAAGGGACAGTCAAAGTGGTGCGGCCTAGTAAAAACAGGAAACAGAAAGTAGAAAAAAAATGTTTTGACTTCAGGATTACAAAACTTTTTATTCTTCGTGGCATGGCCCACTTTTTTCTCGATTAAATCACAATTTCACATTAGTACATACATGATATGAATACGAAATTTTTATTCTATGTACCATTTTTTATTTTTTTATTTTCAAAGATCAGCTGTTTTGCATGTAAGCCTATACATGGATCTGTCAATTACAAGACTTCAACCTTCAACATAGTGTCATAAAAATTAGCTTTTGAGAGAAATTTTTCTAGGAAAAATAATTAAAACATTCTTGTTGTCTCATTAAAATCTAGTTGGACTGATTATTTTCAAAACTGGTTTATCTAAAGATTGTGAAATTTTAAGTCAACTGCAAAAATTATGAATAATCTACATTTAATGTTGCCATCTTAGCCTATCTTGTCATGGATACTTAAATAATTAAATATATTGCAATAAAATTTCTTCTTTCAACTGCTAGACCTACTATGGCCTAAAGGGATGACTTCAAAATGTAATCAAAAGAATTTGTATACCTGTTCCCAGTTCTGTAAATTTGGGATAACTTTAAAGGCTTTAGGGAGCTTTCCACTTCTATATTTCTGTAAAATCTGTCTTATACTTTTATACATTCCAACAACTCTCTCATCTAACTGTTGCATATTTACACTGGCATTATCTGAAAATATTAAAAATTAAAAGATTAATAATTAATCTTAAAACATAGATATGTGCTAAAATTGTAAATGAAACATACAGTACAGATTTTGCGAAAGCCTTTCCAAACTCCAAACACCAAGTTTTTTCTTGGTGTGACACCAGGAAACTCAGACTTCCCTCCCTACAGTCAGGGATATAACTATATAGGGTTATTACAGAAAAATAAAATACATTTGTTATTGTGGACTACAAAATCAAAGAACTGTGATACCATACGTAAGTTACATGTTTCAAAGGGACAATATACATCATAAGTTTAGTTAAAATGTATATAAGTTCTATTGATATTACTATTGTCTTTATGTATACTTAACTATTTAAACTATTTTAACAGTTCATAGTTTGCCAATTTTGCATAGTACACCTATATGTTATTACAGAATAATATGCCTGTAATAACTAAAGGGTGTTATCACAGCTTCTCTATAACCTGTGTAGCAGGTTAATTTAAAGGGTGCTCCACATTTTTTATGTTATAATTGTATGTTAAATGTATCAGGGCTATTCCAGAAAAAAATGTATGGGGGGAGGGAGGGGTTGGAAGGCAGTTTTTGTCAGCACCCGCCACCCAGACAATTGTAATTGAGAATTTTAGTACATTATAGTGTGAAAAGTTGCTCTGATACCCATCACCCATGTATTATTGATACAATGTGCCTTCCAACCCCCCCCCCCCCCCCATACATTTTTTTCTGGAATAGCCCTCATGAAAAAAGAAAAATTAACTTCCTGTATATAACACATGTAAAATAAATGTGATTTAACAGGCTATTATTTGAATTTGGGAGTTATTTTTATTATGGAATTTGCATTATTTCGTGTGTTTGAAATTTTTCAATAAATTCCATGTTTTTTTGGTATTATAATGTTTTGAGCAGTTCATAGCACTTTCTATACAATGTATTTTGTATACAGTGTTCTCCCCTGGATTTTTTGATAGCACTGTGGTAAGCGTGTGATTTTAGACAATTCTTAGTAACTTTATTGCAGCGTGCGGTTGGTTTGTAATTGATTTGTTATGCGTTTTTCTTATATTATGCTACTGATGTTTTCTCTTGTAATGATGTCCTCATCATGTTCATGGAAGTTACCCCTTTGTTTGCTAATGTTATTGTCTGGATATAGACATGATAGAAGAAAAGTCTTTTTTCACCATTGAAAATTCATATAATCCTCATATTATCTGTGTATACCAGACTGCCTGTGTGAAGATTTCTTATCACTAACAGGTGATGTTGCAGAACATGTAGGACGAACAATAAAGTCATTGTCAGCTTCTGTGTTTGGTTTTGTAACCCACTGTAGCAGTGTTCTGTTAACCTTACGACTTTTGACAGGAATTGACCTTTTTTAGAATAATAATTTCTCATTTTTCTGACCTTAACGTTATATAATATTCAAATGGCTTTATCCAAGCTGGACATCGAGAAAGTGAATTTCTCAAGTCCTATCAGCATGAGGTTTGTTCTTCTTATCGTATCCTCTTAAGGATGTACTTAGGTGAGGTTTTTGAATTTGTGTAAAATGTTCGGACTCCTCGGTGTTTTTCCATACAATACTATGTAAAATATTTTGCCCCATAACACCCATTTATTTTTTCATATAAGACTTAATAGTTCATGAAAGGTCATTTACCAAAATTTTAGAAGATTCTTAATTTTCTTTCTTTTGTTTTGAGACCTAATAATACCAATGCAAATATAAGGTAAAAGTCCGAGTCAGCCTTTTCCCGCCATATTTTAAATCTCAAATATCTCGAAAAGGAGGTCCATGACCTATCAATATTTTTAGCTTATTTTTATCCTTAATTGATGCTCTACCAGCTTATAGTATCAATTTTAACTTTTTAATTTATTAATTTTCACCTAACCTCAACTAAGTACATCCTTAATTATTTTCAAATGGTAAAATTCATTACTGTAGAATTGCTGCCTTACCAATAATAAGTTGGAAAAGGGTATAATTAATACTTCAAAGATTTACTCATTTTGGAAGTTTCTATGGATAGTAATTATAAGCCCGGCAAATTGTATCAAACCCCTGTGTTTGATCGTTTTTAAAATCATCATTTGTTCTCAGAGTTAATTTATACAACGGAAATAATTCATTCAGAAATAAAAAAAACAGTTGATCATGTGATCCGAAGTGAAAAACAAACGGGAAATTAGAAAAATTTTGAAAATTACGAAAAAAATATAGCGGTCAGTACAATAGAATAGCGGGAAATTGTGATAGCGCTGAAAATCGCAGCGCTAAAACGGCCTGGGGAGAACACTGGTATAGATGGTGTTGTGCGCAGTCACAGTACATCCTATTGAAAATGAACTATCTTCTTTGTAATAGATATTGTTGTGTGCAGCATAGAACATTTAAGTACAGAATAAACATGGAATTTATTTAAATTTCAAGCACAAGAAATTATGCAAATTCCATAATTAAAAATTATTTCAAGTTCAAATAACAGTGTTCTCCCCAGGCCGTATTAGCGTCGCGGTACCGCGACGCTATATTTTCTTCCCGTGACGCTATAATAATATCCGCGACGCTATAATAATTTCCGCGACGCTATAATTATTTTCAGGATGTTATTTTTCTCGTTTCTGTATGGCAAAGCCATGTCCTAAATTGTGAACTTTCATCTAATTACCGCTTATGATCATAAAAAAATATATCACCGTTAATTGTAATCCCTTCAAGTCGGACAATAGAGGCAATTTAAAGTTATTACATAGGTGTTAATTGCCCTTTGGGTGATAACTGGTTGGATACTAATACCCCAAGCTGTCACTTGTGACATGATTAATACCACGTGGTATGCAATCGCAAATTTCGACAAGGAGAAACTGTAGTCAGAAAATCATAAAATAAATCAAAATATATGTTTGCAAAATGAAAATTCAAAGAAACAAACATTTTTTCTCTTTTTAAAAGAGATTGAGTCTTATCTTTTTATGACTTACTCAAAATATTAGTATTACTTTCTTTCTCTTCCTATTACTAGTTGTAAATCGAGAGTGAAAATTTTGATTTTGAACTATATAAGTTTTGTACTTTCTTCAGAAAGTGATCATAATTGGCTTAAGTTTATGTTTCATCCATTTAATGCATTAAAAACGCCATATTCATTCCCAATCTCTTGTCAAACATTGTTTTATTTTCGTATTTTTCATTGCTTTCGGCGGCCATTTAATATTTTAGTGTAAACTACTGATCGGAATCGGACCAGATATGACAAAAATCCGCATTTTAAGATAACTACATATCCACAAATGGCACAGTAGACAGAAAACAATACCTAAAGAGAAAACTAAGCATTAACAGACTATTAATTAGATAACTTTGTTAAAAATATATATCATTTTGATAAAAGAAAACAATTGGGACCATGAACCAATATATTTGATAGACATGATAGAGAAAGTTTTTTAATTTAAATTTTATTGCTATATGATACTTTCTTTTTCCTTTTTTTTTTTTAATTATAAAAACCAGTGTTTTTTCCTACACATTTAGTGCAATTGTATCTATACACATATATTTTTATTTGGCCCAAGAGGAAAAAAAATTTTTCTGGAACTATAAATGAATATAGAAAATATAAACTGAAAATACTGTTATCATGGTTTTAGTTTAATTGTATTCTCAGCTATGAATTCAACAATATAGATACAAAGAATAGGGTGGAATAGAATATTTTATTCACCAAAAAAGGGCCTATAGCATACAAACAATATAATACATTTTGTAATAAACAATAACGTATATAACATAAAGGAAATAGAGCATTACCACGACACGACAAATTACATTGAAAAAAATACAATTTATTTTTTACGCCAAATGTGATGCTATCAAAAATTTCTGGGGAGAACACTGAATAATAGCCTGTTTTATGTTAATTTCAATATATATATATATTACTAAAAAATCAAGGTCTGTGATCCCAATGTTTTAATACTGAAATTTGAAAGTCTTTTACAGAAGGTTAAAATAAAATCTATTATCAAACATTTAGACCCTTAGACTAGTTACCTGACATTTGTGTTTGTACTTCTGTCTTCTTCTCTGTGATTTTCTCCATGATGATATCAGCCAGAGTTCTTTGTTTGACCGGCTCGTTGGACATAAACATCTGTAAGGCTTTCTCATCATCTTCATCCACTTCCTACGAAACATTAAAAAGAAAGACATAAAAAATTCCAAAGTCCCCCACCTCACACATATTTAATATTTCCAAGGGACATAACTCTTTTAAGAAAGTCTATTGTCCACCATTATACAACTTGTTCGAGATATAACTGATATAAGCCTATATTATAAGTTCTATAAAAATTTGGCAAGCAATAAAACAGACATATAAAAAAAATTCAAATTGCTAAATTTACTAAAAAAAAATAGTCAGAATTCCTTAAATTCTTAAAATGAAACTTAAATGATTAACCAGTTACAGCTTCTGATATGTTGATAAAAAGTAAATCCTCAGGCAAATGTGAAGGTTGTTGCTCAAATTTTGGGTCAGTTATGAAACACGGACACATTCCTTTGAATTTGGCCTTTCTTACAGAGTTTCTATTTTATCATCTTTTTCTATTCAACATAAAGAGTTTATTACTGCTCCTTGCTTTTTTTTTAATATCCCAACCTCATCCTCATCAAATTCAAATGATATGAATGATTGCCAAGGAGACAATGATATAGAGTGAGCTTCTGTTATTTCCCTTTACCAAATTTAGTATGGGCAGCAACCCTAAACCAAGGACAAAAGAAACAATTTTTCACTTATGAAACAGTTTTTATGTAGTAATCGCTTACAATGTCTTCATAAAATTCTTCATTATCAGAGGCAAGATCATTGTCGGAATCTGAATCATCTCGTGGCGGCCCTGTATCTAAAGTCGTCTTTTTCTTAACAGGTTGGGCCCTGAAAAAATAATTAATATTCATGTAAACGTCGGAATCTGAATCGTCTCGTGGCGGCCCTGTATCTAAAGTCGTCTTTTTCTTAACAGGTTGGGCCCTGAAAAAATAATTAATATTCATGTAAACGTCGGAATCTGAATCATCTCGTGGCGGCCCTGTATCTAAAGTCGTCTTTTTCTTAACAGGTTGGGCCCTGAAAAAAATAATCAATATTCATGTAAACATACATAAAATTCTCAAGATAACCATGATAACACAACCACACTAAAGTAATATATAAAGAGGATATTACATACTAGCTATTTGTTTAAAAATAGCTCAGTAAAATAGGTAAGTTTTGCACTTAAAGTCATATGAAACCTCAAATTATAACAAAATGGATAGTTTTCATTATTTAACTTATGTACATATACTTTTTTCTGAAATTTGTCCACATTTAGAAGAAGTTTACTTTTTTTAATTGCTTGCTTCAGGAAGCAATTCGCTGACATATTTTTGGTATTCAAAGTGACCTTAGTCATGTTAGTGTGAAACTTCTTGTAAAAATCTGGTGATCACAATACTTACTAATTAAAATATTGCATGTTGATGGTTAAATAATCTACACAAACAAAATTATGTTTAAATTAAACAAATACCAATTTCTAATTAATGCACGATCTCTGACAATGATTTAAATAACAAGTGAAGGATACCCTTGCTTCTGCGTAGTGTGGCATTCCAACAAAGATGTCACTATAATATAATGTAGGTTGGATATATTTAGAATATCTCGACATACTATTACTGATTTTTCCGGATTGTAAAAGAAACGTAAATAGTGTAAAGGAGAGCTCAAGATACGATAATTTCATGAGAAACAGAAGGGAAATGTGTAAAAAAAGTGTATAAGTATTACTATTAAAAGTCAATCTATTAATTTGTGTGCCTCCATCTCATCAATCTTAGTAAGATTTGTTGGGGTTTTTTCCACACTATAAAAACAAAATGAATGATGTGAGGGGATGTCACTCTGGTCAACTTCATAGGGGATTGACGGCTTGGAGGCAATCGTACCACATCTTCTTTTTTATATAAGTTTATGATATATATATGCATTGGTTCATGAATTGGATAAACTTTATTTTTCACCAGTCACTCGTTTCATATAACTTTCACATGTATTACAGTGTTCTCCCCAGGATTTTTGGATAGCGCTGTGGTAAGCGCGTAATTTTCGACAATTCTCAGTAACTTTATTGCGGCGCGCGTTTTGTTTGTAATTGATTTGATGTGTTTTTATTATATTATGCTATTGATGTTTTCTCTTGTAATGATGTCCTCATCATGCTCATGATAGTTACAATGTACCCCTTTGTTTGTTAATGTTTTTGTCTGGATACACATGATATAGAAGAAGAGTCTTTTTTTTCCTCCATTGTAAATTCATATATTAAATCCTCATACTATCAGTGTATAAAACTGAAGGAGAAGTCTTTTTCCATGATGGGTCTACACCAGACTACCTATGTGAAGATTTCTTAGCACTAACAGGTAATGTTGCAGAACACGTAGGACCAACAATAAAGTCATTGTCAGCTTCTGTTTGGTTTTGTAACCCACTGTAGCAGTGTACAGTTTACCTTACGACGTTTGACAGGAATTGACATTTTTTTAGCATAAAGATTTCTCATTTGTCTGACCTTAAAGTTTTATAATATTTAAATGGCCTCATCCAAGCTGAACATCGAGAAAGTGAAATTTCTCAAGTCGTATCAGCTTGGGGTTTGTTTTTCTAATCATATCCTCTCAATTGTTTTCAAATGGTAGAATTTCTGACTAAACAATTATAAGTTTGAATAGGTGATAATTAATACTTCAAAAACTTGCTCATTTTCGGGGTTCGTATGGATAGTAAACCCGGCAAATAATTTGTAACAAACCCCGGTGTTTGATCGTTTTTAAAATCATCGTTTGTTCAAAGTTCGTAAAACAAGTTTGTGAGTGTCGTCGGGAAATGCGGTCAATTCATTTCATCTCATTTCATTCATATATGCCTCTATATATTCTTTTAATTGAAAAAATAGATGTCAATGTCGAAATCTTTGTTTATTTTGATCTTTCAAAGACGCCATTTTTATAAGACTGGTCCCGCGGAGTTACTTTAATACAAAGGAAATAATTCATTCAAAAATCGTAAACCAGTCAATCACGTGATCCGAAGAGTAAAATAAGCGGGAAATTTGAAAAAATGCGAAAAAAAATGTAGCGGTTGAGTGGGATAGCGCTGCGGTAAGTACAATAGGACAGCGGGAAATTGAAATAGCGCTGAAAATCGCGGCGCTAAAACGGCCTGGGGAGAACACTGTATTATTTTTTAGAAATCCTGCCCTTCATAAAACAAAACACAACACTTTATAGATGGGGCTGTACTGCATTTGAGAAAAATAATTTAAATAACAAAAATTCAAAGTTCTGAGGAAAATTCAAAACAGAAAAAGGCCTTTAACAAATAACAAAAAAACACATCAAACCAATGGAAAACAACTGTCCCGTGGTGTAGTGGTTAGTTCATCGGACTGCCAACACAAAGGTTCCTGGTTCGATTCCCGTCTGGGATGAAAATTTCAGGAACTGAATTTTTGGCTCTCCCTTGACACCATTTGCGAGTATGACCTCCAGGAAACAATGAAAGTCTGTCGGAAGGGGATGATAAATGGCTGACCCATGTTAAGAGAGAGCCATATCTCTTGCACGTTAAAGACACCCTTGTAAATTTCGAAAAAGAGCAGGCTAATGCCGCTACAAGGCAGCCACTTGCACTTGTAAAGTGGAAAGGGATTAATATAAGTTGCAAAACTTGTTTCCCAATCCACTAAAAATAATATGTTTAAACTAACTGTCATATTCATGATCTGAGAGAGGAATTGACACTAAAGAAGGCTATTTGTTAAGTACATTTCCGTCACAATTTTATAACATCTTGCCATTTGTTTAGCATTCGTCTTACTGTATCTTACCTTACAATTCCATGTTCCTCTTCAAGTTCTGCTTGTTGTAATCTTGCTTGTTCCAAAATCTTTTTAGATAGCTTGTCATCAACATACTAAAATACAGTAAATCAAACAGGCTATGTTAATACATGTAATAATCATTTAATATCAAATAATTAAAGTTTCTTAAAAAAAGTCACTCTTCAGGCAAAGTTTTTACAACTGTTACTGCAAGTTCATTTGTACTCTTGTATTGGTTATTGTAGGTGCATTGTATCTATTGTATTTATGTAAGTTTTTTATGTCTTCTGCTTATACTGATCTAAACAGATACATGTAAACCATTTGCAATCTAGTTTATTAATTTGTATCTCTGTGTCTATTTTTATTTCTCACTTGCAAACTAAAAATTTAGCCGAATTATGTACTGTATAACATGCTTTCTATTCCAAGAAAATAAACATAACTTCGTAAATGCATCTCATTTAGATCTTAGTTGTTTTTGGCGAACACAGTAAAGTCTGGCACGACCTTCGAAAATTAAAAAAGCAAAAAAAACCAGATATTATGAAATGACAATTAAAAATTGCTGATAAAAGTAGAAATTTTCATTTGCAAAATATAATACTAGTTTTGGTCAGGTAAGCAATTGTGATCTGTCTTGTCTCACTTTGCGTCCGTCGGTTCCCCCGTCTATCTGTCAACTCTTTACATTTCCATTGTCTTAACCAAGTTTGGCAGGGCTGGTGTTATGGAGTGTTGAAAGTATTTCTTAAGTAAGGCAGTTAAATTTCACTTTATTGAAACCATGTACAATTGGCTTAGACACATCGACGATGT
Source organism: Mytilus galloprovincialis (assembly GCF_965363235.1). Classification (NCBI taxonomy): domain Eukaryota; kingdom Metazoa; phylum Mollusca; class Bivalvia; order Mytilida; family Mytilidae; genus Mytilus; species Mytilus galloprovincialis. The sequence continues at coordinate 43,975,044 of NC_134849.1, forward strand.
GCAAAACAATTATTTATTTGTGGTGTTCTAGCATTTCTTTATGTCACAACTACCAGCACCATGTCTTTCAAGGTTTAGTTAAAATAATATGAGCATTACCTGTGAATGGGGACGAAGTTTGTTTAAATTAATTTTTTTGTAACTTAAATATTTGTTAAAAAAAGAAACGGAAAAACCATAACGTTTCCGATTTTGGTTCTGTTGTTATGGATTTTACTTGTGACGTTATTTAAGTTATGACGTCATTTTCAATGTAAACAAAGAAACGCAATGCATCAGGTAACGTTTATTCATACCTAAGACAAAGAATGATTAAAAATGAAATATTGGTATTGTGTTCCTTGAGTTCCTATATTTTACTAGACTAATCAAAGTCTCACGACAACAAGACCGGAAGAAGGAAGTAGAGTTATGTGTTCTGCGCAGATCCGGAAATCAAAAAACGCGACAAAAAAAAAATTGAACGATTTTGAGTTCATTAGTACAATGAAAAATTCAGGAAATTTTCCCGATTTTTTTTTTTTTTTTTTTTTTATTGAATTCTCTACTTTTATAGGGGACTTCGTCCCCATATTACCTGATATTTCTATAGAGATAATTTTACAAGTGCTAGTGTCTTGATTGTAGATTGGTTTGCACAGAAACACAGAATCAAAATAAAATGTCCGTGTGATCTTCAGCAGGGGTGTGGAAATGCTATGCCCAACTCACCCAACTCGTACATTTTTGAACAACCGGACAAGTAATTATTTTTGTCTTGGTTGCCCATGGACAAGTAAAGACAAAGTTCAAATCCAACAAAAACATAAAATTAATTTCAAAACGTATAAAGATGTTTAATTTATGTAAAATAAACCAATGTTCAGCAAGTAAAAACATCAATGTTCATGACGATAAATTTACATGATACTGGAAATAGATCGATTACCAAAATGAAAAAAAATAAGTATGCGAACCTGAGTCGCGTAACATTGCATTGGCTTTGTCCATTGACCCGGGATCGTCGATTAGGTTTTATCCATCATTTAACGGAAGTGTCATTTCTTTAAATTTTGTATCGAGATTCAGATTGATAAATACTTAATAAAAAGGTGGGCAAACAAGACAAAACGAGTCATGAGTCGAGTAGAAAACCTTAAATGCAAATGGAGGACACAGAGTATTTAAAAAAAAAAACGAAAGCGAGAATTTCAGAAATCATGGATATCAGATTGCATCTGGCTATCTATGGAAATTCGGGAAATAAATTAAGTTTTTGTCCTATTTATAGATGAGGTCTTATGTATAGATGAAATGTCAACATTATTTGTTGTCAAAGTGGAAAATAAAAGGGACGTATTAATTGCCCATCAAGACAATGATAAATAATCAAGAAAAAAACAAGTGTGTCAGTTGAGAGAAACACCACAAAATCAATAGTTTATCTATTATTAAGTTTACATTTCTTCGATCACTGTCCTCAAATTTAGTATATGTACCTACTGGCTACAATTTTTATTCAAAAACTGCTGCAAAATTGTCCTTTACATGTCATTTCATTGGTTGGTTTGCTGTTAGGTTTCTGTCCCATTGATGTCAACCCATTACCTACTTTCCTAATGTTTTACACATATAAATAAATATATTTCATTTGTGATGCACAGCAGTGCTGAGTAAGAATCATATATTAGCTAACAAGAAATACTTCAATATTTATTGGGATCATCAGGGCAAGTAAATTTTTTTCCGGACAAGTAAAATTTTAAGTTTCACTTGCCCGGGGACAAGTGCTCACAACAAATATTTCCTCACCCGTGTCTTCAGCTTCTGTTTGTGGGGCTGCAGCTTTACAACTGTAGCTTTATAAACTCACTAATATATGCAATATGAATCCCATAGTGCTTATTAAAGTTAGATTATTGTAGATTTGTAGGAAACCTTGCAATCAGTGGTTCTCCGCAGAAATATATTTGGTCCGGAGGATCCACTAGGAAGCATACAAATCTATTACTAGTACATAATTGTTACCATCTGAAGATATTCGATTGACTAATATGAATGCAACACCAGTTTTCCAAGCAACCATTGACATACTGTAACATTCGCTAGATTTTTTTTATATGGAGTGTCAGCTTGTGTTACTACTCCCTATTGAGGTCTATCTCTATCCTTATTGTCTTCAGTCCCGTTTTCTGGGAAATATATGGGGGTAGTGTCAATGAATAGAAGCTCACATATTTCCTGTTAATTACGGTGATTGTAGATTGTTGTCAGGTGTGGATTGAGCTTGAAACTTTAATTTCTCGCTAATTTTACCACACAATAGTTTGAGATATCTACATTTCACCCTTTTAGAAGAAAATTTCAATAATTTAACCTCAAAAAATTTTTCATCTTGATTGGTGCGGCAGAAATAAAACTTTGCCCCCCTCCTAACCGCAATTCCTGGATCCGCCCCTGACAATAATTAATTTCAACTTGAGGTAATTATCAGTCAAAGCTCTATACAATGTACAAAATGTAGCTAACTTCAACAGTTATTACAAAAAATAACAAGCATCATTGTCATTTTGCTTACTTTCTTTTGTTACCTATTCTGACATCAGACTCCAAAATTCTTTTTATCTGATTTTGACTGAACATATTGCTGTGTGTTTGTTTTTCCTTCATAGGTATTGGGAAAGTTGATATCTCACAAAACGTGTTTAACCCTGCCACATTTTAGCTGAATTGACCAGGCTCTGATTAGGTTTAATTTGTACCCCAGATATGACGTATTTTGCATAGAAGAAGACCTTAGATGGCCTATAATTTATTAAGCCCACGTCATTAGCACTCTGATGTTGTCTCATCTGCTACTCATTTGATAACTTAAATCTACCATTTTTTTGTAATCATATATTTATTTCTCATCATGCTCATGTTTATTAAATTATACCGAATCATCTTCGTCCTTCCTGTTACGAATTTTATTTCGGCCTTTGAGTTTAACTGATTTATCTGTTAAGATCTGATCTGCAAGTGTTTGGGTTTTGTCGGTTTCGCCCTCAGATTTAGATACTTTAACTTTCTTTGCTTTTCCCATGTTTACAGGTTTCACGTGTTGACAATTAATGTGGAAGAGATCGTTTGGTCCAAAGAAGTTCCGAAAATGCAGAGAGTGTGCGAATAAAGGAAAGATTGTGTTATAGAATAGAATAGAATATCTTTTATTTCCATAAGAGGTACCCTCAAGGGGCATAGTGCATATACATTCATGACAATATATAGTTACAAACAATTACAAATACAATAAAGCAAAACAACAAAACAGTATGCTTTAAAAAGTTAGACATTTTAAATATTACTTACAGTATCCCAGTGTTATATTATAAATGTTTACTCAAGGCAGGTGTTTTGATAAGAAATAGCCAAGTTGTTTTAAAATATTAATAGACTCACAGTTTAATAGCCAAATAAATTTATTGACCATATCCAAGGAGTAAAAATTTTTACATTCTTTAAATATCAGATCAAATAACATGTCTCTATCCTTAGAGTATACAGGACATTCTATAAGAAAATGAAGTTCATCTTCCACTTTATTTAAATCGCATTTATCACAAATTCTTTGATGAACTTCTAATTTGGAATATCTCCCAGTTTCAATTTTAAGTCTATGAGATGAAATCCTGAATTTTGTGATAGCTTTTCTCAAATCAAAATTTTTCAAGATATTTAAATAATTTTCTTTACAAAATGATGTTTTAAACTGACAATATGTTCTTAGTTTTCCTTAGCTATTTTGGCTATAAGCATTTTCCCAAGATTTGACATAGGATACTTTTAAACAATTAAGTAAACATTTTCTGAATTTGTATTTACTAAAATTAATGAAGTTACTAGGCAGGTCAATAATTTTACATAAGTGTCTGACACTGCTATACCAACTATTGTGATTTTTATCATCTAAATCTTTAGAGGTTTGTAAGGCTTTATATAATAAAGAGTCCTCAGGCATATTTTCAATTCTAAAATAATAATTCAGTAGATTTTTCACAATACTAATATAAATAGGAAATCTACCTAGTTCAGAGAGTACAGCAAAATTGCTGCTCTTTCTGTTTACACCCAAAATAAATTTTGTTATTTTCATGTGTAATTTATCTGGTTCAAGATCTGAATAAATTTTATCTAAGACTATATCATTTCTAAATTTACTACTCTTTGGGTTAAATGTACCCCAAATTTCAGAGGAATATAAAGAAATAGGTTTGATCATGTGATCAAATAGATGTAGACTGGTAGTAATTTTTGGATGTGAACGAATAACATCTTTGCATAATTTATAACACATTTGTTATACAAATGAATATCGGAATCAAAATCAGCTGTTAACAGCTATTTGGTTCTTCACCATTTAAAGCTTCACCTAAACCAACTGTCCCCAATGACTGCCTTAATTCACAATTTAGAGTATTATAAATTTGGTTTCGTTTTAATTTTTGTTGTATGTACTGAAGATTAAGAAAGAACTTTTAAGAAATAGGTTTTCCTCAAGGACGTATAACTAACCTAATATACGTCCTTGGTTTTCCTTCAAAAAAAATAAACCTAGAAAAGAAGTAGGTCCAGTAAGACCCTTTTTGGCCCCAAATTATAGCAGTTAAACTTTTACAAAATTGTTAAAATGTAAACTTTTAGTTATATCTTGGACAGAAGAATGCTTCTGCTACATAAATATGGCCCGTTTTGGACAATGCAATGCACATATAATATAAGGTCACTAGCACCATTAAGTCATGCTAAATTACTGAAATATTCACTATTCGGCTAGCATTTTAGTTAAATTTTAGACGGTTTTCGAGTAAAATGAACGTGGCCGCATTCGTGTTCATCCTTAATATTGAAATGTAAGTTGTATTTGATGATAATACATAACATATACAAAGGTTGAGGATGAACAGAATGTTTTTTTAAACAAATATGTATGCTTCTTTTGGATGCAGATTGTGAGCTTAAATCAACGGTGACCCCAATTTATATTTCATTTTTCAATTAATAATATGATAAAGTTCATTTATAAAAAAATATAGCGAAATTCTATATCAGAAAAAAAATTATACCTGCAGAATTTTGAAGGTATGTGCTTGCTAAGAAAATAAGGCAAAATAATTGAACCACCTTTGATGTTTTCTTTTGTACGTGACATAGTTTTGAATACTATAACACCAGAGGCGGATTTAGGGGGCCCAGAGGGCCCGCTCCCTTTTTCTGGGAAAAAAAATGATTGCTTAGATAGGGAATCACTGAAGCGTGACCGGAGCGGGCTCCCTCTTAGGCAGTCAGTGGGCCCCACTTATGATAATTTTTGGATCCGCCACTGAACACCGAGGGCCCTCATGGGGTTTTTGATTATGTGATTACTTGGCCGTTTTTTTAATGATTATTTGATTATTAAGCCAAATATTTCATGATTATTTGATTACTTAGGACTGTATTTTTAGTTTATGATTATTTGATTACTAAAGATAAGCAAATATTTAATGATTATGTGATTATATTGGCAAAAAAATGGTGATTATGTGATTACTAGGACCCCCCCCCCCATGAGGGGCCTCAACACCAGGAATATGTGGAGTCAGTCTAAATAAATTGAAAGTTGTGAGATAGTTTTATAAATATATCAACTATATCTTAAAGCAGAAGTTCAGTTCTAAGCCCCAGTGATGGGATTTCCAGTTATACGACATAAAACACCAATTTTCCTTTTATCTTCACCTTTTATTGTTGTGTATAATTTGAACTTGTGTTAGCCGATATTGTTTATGAAAAATTGCAATCTGCATGATTCAAATGCAAAGTTGTGATACACTACACTCATAGGAACTAGAGTATCATACCGAAAACAAATTAACAGATCCGCTGCGGAAATCCTGGTTGCTCATATTTATCAATCCTTTGTTCATTCTCATTTTTTTTACATTCGAAACCTTTTGGGGTTTTTCCATTTCATATCATTAACAGATAAACAGACGAAATGGCAACAGTTGTGGAAAAACTAATATTTTTCGTCTGCATTTTCTTCCCAAGACTATTTTATTATTATATTGACGCTCTTATGTCAGCATTTATTCCTGCCAAGCCCAAGAGTATTGCCGGGAAAATTGTACTGGTTACGGGAGCGGGGCATGGAATTGGCAAGGAAATCGCCTTAGAGCTTGCACGAAAAGGAGCTAAATTAGTTTTATGGGACGTAAACAAGGTAATCGACAGTTTACAAATGGTTTATGTTTTAAATGCAATCCCGTGCACACGCTGACACATTGAATTGGTCAATCTTTTTGAAGTAACTGGTGTGCAAATATGTGGTGCAAATGTTGACCTCGTCTGGCACTGTGATGTTGACCTATGACTGTTTGTGTACTAGACTCAGTCCAGTCTCACTTTGTTTTTTATTTTACCTATATGATAGCATTTGTAAATAAGTACACTGACCCTTATTGTCCACAGTACAATGCAATAGAATCTTGTTTAGTGTATATGGGCGTTTTTCAATAAAAACGTGTTTTCTTGTCCCAGACACTTTAAAAAAAATGTGTTTGATCTTTACAAGTAATTTTTTGTGCAGTCAGTACATTGAATTAGATTTAACATTTTTAAGCAAAGAAACAGTCTATTTTTTAGAGGGATTGATAAGATAGATTCCTGAATGGTCCAAAACAACCAAACTGAGGGCCCTCATGGGGTTTTTGATTATGTGATTACTTGGCCGTTTTTTTAATGATTATTTGATTATTAAGCCAAATATTTCATGATTATTTGATTACCTAGGACTGTATTTTTAGTTTATGATTATTTGATTACTAAAGATAAGCAAATATTTAATGATTATGTGATTATATTGGCAAAAAAATGGTGATTATGTGATTACTAGGACCCCCCATGAGGGGCCTCCAAACTGGCATGTCCCTTAACCGCCAACTTTCACGATTTAGGCGTGTATTACACGATTTTGACCCTTTGTCACGATTGATCGTGAAAAACTCTCTAAAACACAATTTTGTGAAAATCTACAAGAAAAATATGATGGTTCCCGATTTTGAACTGTGTCCAAGGAAGACATTCGTCTTCAGCCAATCAAATTCTATGTTTCTCATGATCAAATTAATCAGCTCAAGATAATTCTAACATCCTAGATTTTGAACTTGTGTTGATTTCCTCTGTTTTTTAAAATCGTGAACATGGCAAATGGTTTTTTACCTGCAAGGTTCTTATACAGAATAAGAATAAAAGCATGACTGATTGACAAACTTCAATGATGCAGTACTAACATTAAGATAATAAATAGAAGTTTTATTCACTAATTTATTGATATTACTCTTGCTGTAACAAATGATATATGTATTTAATTAAAATACCAAATCATTTAATGTACTATTCTTTATTTTTCACATGGACAATACAAAAAAAACCCACATGAGGAATCCCTTAAATGAGGGACTTCCCTTAGTCAAGGGGGCATTTTACTTCTGTGAAAAATAAAAATGAAAATGAAAAATGTAGATTTTTATTTAACTTAAAAATGGGAAATTCTGACATTATATTTAGAACCACTTTTCTCAATGTAGGGTCCAATTATTTTGAAAAATACAGAAGATATACATGATATATTAGGCCAAGAACATACCAAAATTCTTGGACATGTGTTGACCATATTATACCAGATAGATCATATTAAGATGTATAATTCTTTGGGAAAAGTTTCTTCAAATAATATGAATATCAGAATATGTGCACTTTTTTACTAAAAAAGTGGTTTTTAATGTCCTTTACATTGAGGGGATACCCCTAGGTGTTGTTTCCAACCTGATAAAGGTCTTTCTTTGTGCCTAATTTTAAATTGGAAAAGTCAACAATTATTTAATATCCTTACACATGAAATTAATTCCTGGTCTTGTAGCTACATGTTCATCTTTTCTACTGATATATAATAACTAGAACCATGCAAAAAAACTTTAGAAAAGGCATTTTACAAACAGGTCTATAATAGAGGTATTCAAAATAACTCTTGAAATAAAATTTTAGACAAGTTGATTTTCCATTTTTTTTAGGTCAGAAAGTCACTGTTATTGAAAAACGCCCATATATGTACATTTACAAATGGAAGTTTTTAACGACATTGACTGGCTATACTACAGCACTTAAGGTGTAATACCACCAAATCATGGTACGTCACATCTGGTTGTATACGAAAGTAGGTCTAAAAAAATATTCCCTTGAATTTGACAGTTGTAAGTAATTAATCCTACATTTTATTGCAGTTAAAACATTTCTGTGTCATAAACATATGTCTTGGGTATTTCAAAACACCATTATATTTTATTTGGGATTTCTATAGAAAATTTTGTAATCTTGAGGTTACATGGTGACTAAACCTTGTATACAGATAAAATAAGGGGAGGCATTTGATTGATTAACTTCCAATGATGGTTATTTTCTTATATGCAATGAAATGTTATGTGAATTTTTTTTTATAGTACTGGACAGGATAAAACTTTACTCATGCCAAGTATTTCTTTATTTGAAACAAAGATAAATTCTGCACATTTTTTTGAAAAGTGCAAATTTAACAAAGACTAATAGGGGGAAATCAATGGTGGTATTACACCTTAATGCACATTAGTGTGTGCATAAACATTTTTAATTGTAACACTCCTTTAATTGAAAATTTTAAACCAATAAAATACCTTTATATTTCTATACATGTTTGTTTGTCATGTTACCTATGATCATTTAACATGTTTAAGGAAATCACATTATTTTTATTTTTCATTTATATCCTGGTTGACCTTGAATAGTCAAACCTTTATCTTTGTGGTTGTTTAAAGTGAGAAAAAAATCATATGTTAAAATTTTATAAATGTAATTTGCATACTAAAATTTTTTAAAACATTGAAATATTTGATCTGAAGAAATATACAGTTCTGATCTCATTTCTTGACCTTTTGCTATCTGACTATCATGTATTACATCATTTTCAGGTGTTATCTAATCTATTAAGTTACCTATAGGTTTATGTTTTTTTTTTACAATTTAATCACCCCACCAGAGCCCTGCAATCATTGACGGTTGTTTAAACTGTCTGTCTGTCAGTTGGTCTTTTAGAATCAGACCACACAAATTCTATTTAGTGTATTTCACAATTTTCAGGTGTTATCTAATATATTTTAGTTATTTATAGGTTTACGTTAGGGTTTTTTAACAATTTAATTACCCCACCAGAACCCTGCAATCTAAAGGTTAATTCATCCAAGCATTTTTTTATAACATTTGTAGATATAAAAAAGAAGAATCTGATGTGGTATAATCCAATGAAACACCTCTAGTCTCCACAAGAGAACAAATGACACAGAAATTAACAAATATAGGTCAGCTTATGGCCTTCAACAATGAGCAAAACCCTGCATAGTCAGCTATAAAAGGCCTCAAAATGACAGATGTAAAATATTCAAACAACATGAATAAGGAAAACTTGTAACGGTTTATTTCTTCCTCTGTGATATTTTATCCTTGGGATAATTTGTCCTAGTAATTTTTTTCCAGGCATGGTATTTCACAGGTAGATTTTATCCATAGGATAGGAGTGAAAATCTATCTGTGTTATGCGGATAGTATGTACCAGTATATATCATACGTTCCATATTTGACAGAACCTTGTTAAATAGAGTCCCATTAACTACTATGTTAGTTACTTGCAATCTTTCTTTTATATGTTTCATGATACATTTTTTGTAATTGTCTATTTAAAAGAATGATATTTACTTGAATATATCAGGATATTATTTTTAATGATAATCTGTGAAATTATTTCCCATAATATTAGTCTTTTTTTTTTAACAATTTACTTTTAATTCAAATACACTATGATTATTATTTCATAGTATTTGTAAATATTTTTTTTTTTAATAAGTATTCAATAGTTTGACTACCCAGATATAATTAAACGGCAAAGGAAAAAATATCCTAGGAAAATATTTTCCTCCAGATAAAAAAAGAACAACAACTACTTTGACATTTTTTCCACCAGATCAAATTTCACCCAGCTATAATTTTGCTTCACACTAACAGCCTAATGTATGTAAAAAATGACAGAAAAACAAATGTGTTATACAAGCAACAGGTACTGAATCTACTGATACAAAATTTTGTTTTAACAGGTTTCCAATTCATTCCTGGTTTGATTGAGGCAGGTTTTACTGTACAATAAAATAATTTATGTTTACAGGCTAACAATGAAGAGACTGCTACAGAGATCAGAAGTATGGGAGAGTCAGCTACAGCCTTTGTTGTTGATGTCACAAAAACTGACGACATCCACAAAACTGCTGAGCAAATGAGAAGAGAAGTAGGAGACGTAGATATACTGGTGAATAATGCTGGGATTTTATATGGTGGAGAACTGTTAAAACTTAAAGAGGCTCACATAAGGAGAACTTTTGAAGTCAATACATTAGCACATTTCTGGGTAAATAAGTAATTTCTAAAGTAGTGTTCTGGTATTTCATATTTGAAATTGATGTGTACTTTCATTGCCTAACTTTTAGATTTTTTTATATATTTAATTTTTATAATCAAATTGCTAGAAAAAATTATGACAGTTTTTGTTTGATTTCTTTGCTTGTTTAACAATGTTTAAGTCTGATCTTTTATGTTCTTCAATTCACAGATGCAGCTTGGTTAATACTAAGCATATATATGCCCTTATATTAAAGTGATTATTAGCTAGTATTTGCTTGAACTTTCAAAAAGGTTATACTGACTGATTACCAACTGTTTCATTCTTTAAATTTGTCTTTCATATATTTTTTTAGACAGTTAAGGAATTTATGCCTGCCATGTTGGAGAAGAACAGTGGACATATTGTCACCATAGCTTCCATGTCTGCTAAATCTGGGACTGCTTATTTAGTAGATTACAGGTAAACATTAGGCCACAATTAAAAATATTTCAGTTTCCCCAAACCCGACCCATGATGACAGGGTGTGGGTAGATAGGTAGGCAAATTCTTTTTTTTTTTTATCAGAATTTGCATGAAAATATTAAAAGATCTTAAAACAGTATATCTTTTTTTTTCCGTCAAACCTTTGAAGAGACAACCAAAAGTCATGAATTTCAAACCTCTATAAATAAATTAGTCTACTTTATGATTTGTATCCTGAGATGTTTATAACCCTGACAATTTCTAAATGTGTGAAAGGGCTGGTGGATTTATGAAGTGTTTTTTAATAGTAACATCAACACGATGTTTGTGTAAAATAAATATCAGCTGACTATGTAATGATTAAATTTGTTTGCAGTTTTTAAATCCAATATCTATATCTATTAACATAGATTAAATGTCCTAAAATATTTTATATAAATTATTATCTACCATCCATAGTCTTTTTTGTTTTAAAAACAATTTTATATTTTACATAATCACACAGGTAAACTAATTTGGCTATAAATAGATCAAAGCATGTTCTGTAGAATCTCCAAACTAAAAACATATTTGTTATAATTTTATTTCTTGAAATAATCAAGTTTAAATTTTTGAAAAAAATCATTATTGATAAAATATAATTGCATAAAGTTAACGTTTTCTGAAGAATATTTATTTTTAGGTCATGGTTCTGGAGGCTTCCTCACAAATTTGTATAAAAATCCAACATGGCGTCCATAACATGCGTTTACTATTGCACTTGTGAAAAAAATATTTCTGACAAAAGCCAGATTTGTCTTGTAAAAGGGGATTTATATTTATATTGCAATAAATTATTCAGAAGGAGTTACATTCAGTTAAGATTATATTTCTGATTCTGTGAGCAATTATAGTTTTATCAAATTCTTCAAAACAGCAACGTACTGATCATGTCAACTAAGACTTGTAAATTTGAACTATCTGAATTAAAGGGCATCTAATTCACGTGACAAAAAAGGAAGATTATAATTAAAGACAACAATTTATCAAGAAATAATTCCTTTTTATTCAGTAAAACAAAATCTTCTTACAAGATTGTAAATTCGCAACACTTCCGGATCATTTCCTGTCAGAATAACATTGAAAATATTCAATTGCACATGGTTTTGAACAAATCTACCTAAATATTCTTAACATTGATCATATAGGTAAGGGTTTGGTAGTACAGACAACTACAGCGTAAAAAAACTGTGCCACTTCACATGTTTTACTTCTTTACATTTGATAAATCAGAAGATAAAAATACAGAGAACATCGAATATCGATTAACTGTGTCTCTTATGCGCTTTCTTTTAATCTTATTCACAGTTACTTTCAAACGCAAAGATAAAAAAACGCTTTTTTTTTGGGAATGATGTTATAAAAATTAATCTGACCACATCCTCATTAAAATATTTCAATAAAGGGATAATCTTATTTCAGATTTCACATTCTTATAGTATTTTTTTTCTTGATCTGTTCACCTATTATTAAGCTATTTGGTTTTATCAGATACAAATAGTTAGGTCAATTTGAGCTTTGACAATAGCATTATAGTCAGTGTGCTCTATTGGCCTAAATGTTTATCAAACATGACCTATTGGTCTTTCTGTTTATCAAATTGCAACAAAAACCTATTTATAGCTTGATATAAAATGATGGAATGTCTGTCCAAGCTTATTTATTTGAAATATAGATTACAGTAGCCGTTGTTTTCTGTGATCTAAGCAAAGACCACTTACAATTATACCTCTTTCTTTATGATGAATCATTTTAAAAAGGTTTCAGATGTTTCTGCTAAAAAAGCACCAACAGAAATTACAATTTAAAACCATTTTGTGGTTATTTTCAGAAAGGGCTCCCCTGGCTGTTGATGTTTCATGTGCATGTATGGGACTTGCATATTTGTTAATTAGTGTCAAAGCATGTAAACTCATTTGTTTGTTATATGGCATGTTACATAAAGTTTAAAAATACCACTGAAATTCCATTATCTAATTACTATTAAGTACATGTAATAATACTTTTGCTATTCATTCTCTAAATGTTTAAATGGAAGAGTTTTTATTGTCAGTAATAATTAATTGAGATTTGCTAATTTTGCATATATCACAAAAATAACACCTCACATTTTTAAAGCAATTGCTTTTATGCCGTCGCGTATGGCCATCTTTGTGACCCAGATCAGAGACTCCGCCCAGATCAAGCCATAGTATTTTGTTAAACAGGCTCCTGGTCAGTCATTCTTTAACACCTATGTATGTTTTCTAATGCAATACATAGCTTGAAACTTTAAAAAAAAGTTAGTGGATTTAAGAAGTTTCAGAATATGTTCTTGTAGATGTATTTTTGTATTTAAAGGGTCAACCGTTTGACTATCAAATAACATAGAAGTCCGAGTGAAAAAAAGTACATTTTTATAACTGCGATTCCGTTTTCCGCCGTTCGTACGATGTTTCAACAAAATATGGATTCATTTCAGTTGTTGATTTAGTATTGAAAATTTAACTGAATTATCTCCTAATAAATACGGTTTTTTATGTTTAATTTGTGTTTCTTTAAGAGGTCAGGTGCTCTTGTTCATTCATAAAATTATCGTTCATTCATACATTTATCGTAAAATCAAAATCACTACACAGGTTAATGCGTAGTGTCAAATTATTACCTGTAATCTAAAAATAGACAAACTTTATTTGCGCAAATAATTTAGCGGAACGAAACCCTTGTTGAAAACACATAACAATAAGTTCGTTTTCCTTTTCTGTCAAAACTCCGTAATATTTATCGATCACCTTACTAATGAAATGGACCCGTCCAAACGTAGTAGATGCCAAGTCGGTCCAGATGAAGAGATATTTACAATTTGGAATTTTCTAGTTTATTAATACATAGATTGAAAAAAAGTACGTCTTTTTAAATATCATGATCAAAACTGGGTTTGCATAACAAATGTCAGATGAAACCATTATCCTCGTCTTTTCAGTGAACAAGTCTACTACGTTTGTTGACACTCGACGGTCCACCGTGTTAGCAATTTTATTTCACATGTTTTCGAAATATTGAAGATCATGTTTCGCAATGTTTCCTGAAAATTGATAAATATCAAAGCAACGTAGAGCTGTTTGTTCTTGTTCGTATAATAAAATTGAGAATGGAAATGGGGAATTTGTCAGAGACAACAACCCGACCATAGAAAAACATACAACAGCAGAATTAAGGTCACCAACAGGTCTTCAATGCAGCGAAAAATTCCCGCACCCGGAGGCGTCCTTCAGCTGGCCCCTATACAATATATATACTAGTTCAGTGATAACGATTTAATGTCATGTTTGTCTGTGATGACCCCCCTTTTCGGGATTGCATGAGAATTGTAGTTATCTCGTACCCACATGCACTTGTTTCTATCCATAGGAAGGTCGACTATCCATATAAAACTATTTATATGGATAATCGACCTTCCTGTGGATAGAAACAAGTGCCTGTGCTCGTACCGCATCAGAAGGACACATATCAACTGAGCAATAATGTTTGGAACTTAGTTTTAACATGAAAATGATGACAAAGTAACATTATGAAAATATTTTTATTAAGCTGAAATATACATTTATTCTTTACATGTTTATGTCTTGTAAGATATTTTATTTCTTTCCCGTTTTTTAACATTTGCGTCTGGAAAGTTGAAATGTTTTAACTTAATCATTTGTGTTAATGGTTAAATATAAATTAATAATGAAAATTGTTAAAATTAAATCAATAAAGGAAATTATTGCCAAGGAAGTTACAAACACTACCAGGGGATAATCCATGATGATTTCTTTTTGAGTTATATGTTTCAGCACATGTATATTTGACCCCAACTTTAGCCTGGTAAACGTGTTGTCTCCTTGTGAAATATAAAACATATTAAAAATGACTTTCTGCTAAAGTCTTTTATTTTGATAAAGGTAAAACCTTCTTACTTTTAACTAGACAACACTCATGTCAGGTTTAATTCTTGTATATATGTGGATGAAAAATAAAAGTCCCCAAACATTAACATGGCAGCAATTGCTTTTACAGCCTTTAAGGCTTTGATTATCAAAATTGTTAACAAAAAAATGTTATTTTGAATAATGTAAAATGATATTGGACATTCAATGGTATTTTCAAACATGGTGTAATGTTTCATCCTTTGTATATTTATGTATAAATCCCACTGTTTTTAACTAATAAAAAGCATATACTTATACAGCTTATACTTATAGAATTAAGAATGTACTTAGGTGAGGTTTTGGAATAAGTGTCAAATATTAGGACTGCTTGGTGTTTTTTTTTCCATTTGATACAAGGTAAAATATTTTGCCTGATAACACCTATTTATCTTTTAACATAAGACTTAATAACTCATAAAAGATCATTTGACAAAACTTAAGCAGATTCTTAATTTTCTTTCTTTTGATTTGAGACCAAAACAATACCAATGCAAATATAAGGTAAAAGTCAGAGTCAGCCTTTTCCCGCCATATTTCATAAAATCAAATATCTTGAAAAGGGAGCTCATCCTTAAAGGATACTCTTCCATCTTAAAATATCAATTTTGAATTCTTGAATTATTTAATTTTACCTTAGATCACCTAAGTACATACTTAATAGACTAATGTTCATCCTCAATTTAAAGTTGTTTGCAGTTATGTTGCAAAAATTTATGGAAAAGCCTAAATAGATTGACCACAAATGGCATTAATCTTTATTTACACGATCTTTTTTGTCAACGGAAATTTTGAAAGATTCCCTAGAGACTCAAAAGAAGATTAAAAGCTGAATTAAATTTAAGGTTAGATATAAGTTAATGATTAAAAATTAAAAAGGCTCAGAGTAATAGTATAATGGGAAGGATTATGATGGTGGCAAGAATGTTTCTTAGGGAAAAGTTTCATAGTTTTTTATTAATCATATACCAGAATACAATTTTTTAATATTGCTATACTCATGGAGTTGCATTGATAACATTCTTAGATTTATTTCTGAATTTATATAGATGAAGTTAAGTCCAACCCTCAGTACTGCAATATATTGGGGGTTACAGGTACAGTCTGCAACTTTAGCCACTAGTCCGGTGCCCCAGACTTGTAAATTTTGATTCAGACTAGTGAAAATTTTCAAAGTTTTGTATAGTCATATAGGTACAATTCTTTCTGTTGAGGGCCCAGACTAGTAGATGAAAAAAGTTTTTGGCGCAGACTGGGGTTATCAATCTTCACTTTAGTGACACTGGGCAGTGATTAGGCCAGGACTTCTAGGCTATTAAATACACTAAATATTTGACTGCATGTAGATAATTCGGCATGGTATTTGTTTGTTGTATTATTTTTATGTTTTATGTTATTAATGTTTCTGTCAGCTTTTTCTCTGTTTGGTGAAAGGGATTCTGTCATTTTAAGCTATGTTTGAATAGCATGAATTATCTCTCCTTACACAGGTTATAAAAGTTTGGCATGTATTTTTGACTGATGTATCAAGGTGTTTGGGTTACTATTTCATCAATTAAAAATTGCTAACAGTTTGTTCCAATTAGGGAGCTACCATTTGATTTTTATGGGGGGGCTAGGATGAAATTTGAAAAAAATAGGCAGGACAGGAGTTTTGAGTAAAAAAAAAAAGGCAGGATGAGACAATTGCAAAAAAAAAAGTCAGGATAAGCTAAAAAAAAAAAAGCAGGACCAAACAGAGTGAAAAATAAAAAGGCAGGACAGAGATTACAGCTAAAAAAAAATGCAGGACAACATTTTTCATCCAAGCCCCCCCATAAAAATCAAATGGTAGCTCCCTTACTAATACTTCACTATAATAACCAGTAATATAATAATTAAGATATAACCTCATATTTTTTTATTCTTTTCGAGGAAAAAAATCCCTTTTCTGTTGCATATTGAGCTTAGAAAAATAACTGTTGCAAATATGTATGCAGGCAAAACATCTGTTCGGAAATATCTGTGAGGCAAAAAATAACTCTTTTCAATTTTGCAGACATTTGCATGTAAAAATAACAACTAGCTAGTTATGTCTTATCATCTGTTGACATTTGATACATGTGATAAATAATATTTGTCTCAAGATTTATAAACAACAATTATATCCATGTATTTAGTTCCGTATGATAACCTTTTGTCAATTTAATACTTTTGGATATTAACTTTTCATGACAGCCTGCTACTTCAAATTTTAAAATACTAAATTCTGATCTAGTGGAAGAAATATTGATGCAAATTATGTGATTTTGTTATTTTAAGTAGATCAATTGAGGTTTGATACAAGAATTAGAAATAGAATAAGTTAACTAATTTCAATTAATTAAAAA
Organism: Mytilus galloprovincialis; assembly: GCF_965363235.1. Classification (NCBI taxonomy): domain Eukaryota; kingdom Metazoa; phylum Mollusca; class Bivalvia; order Mytilida; family Mytilidae; genus Mytilus; species Mytilus galloprovincialis. The sequence goes on from NC_134849.1 coordinate 43,992,341, forward strand.
TTTTAATATTATATTTGATTTTTTAAAAGTGCTTCAAAATATGCAGCATATGGATTTACAGAAGCTTTGCAAGAAGAAATACTAAAACTTGGAAAAGATGGAGTGAAAACCACAACTGTCAATCCTATGTTTGTTGCTACTGGTTTAGTTAAAGAACCAAAAGACAAGTAAGTCACTGAATTGTAAAGGGAGAAAACTCACTCAAAAGGTAGATAACTTAAGGATGTACTTAGGTGAGGTTAGGTGAAAATTGATAAATCAATGATTTAAAATTGATACTATAAGCCGGTAGAGCATATTCGTTAAGGATAAAAATAAGCTCAAAATAATAATAGGTCATGGACCTCCTTTTCGAGATATTTGAGATTTAAAATATGGCGGGAAAAGGCTGACTCAGACTTTTACCTTACATTTGCATTGGTATTATTTGGGTCTCAAAACAAAAGAAAGAAAATCAAGAATCTTCTTAAATTTTGGTAAATGACCTTTCATGAGCTATTAAGTCTTATGTGAAAAAATAAATCAGTATCATGGGGCAAAATATTTTACCTTGTATTGTATGGAAAAACACCAAGGAGTCCGAACATTTGTCATGAATTCCAAAACCTCACCTAAGTACATCCTTAAGGATTGTATATTTGGACAAATGTAAATGAGCAAAAATACCGAACTCCAAGGCAAATTCAAATCGGAAAATATCTGAAATATACTTGTGATTTATTCTTAAAAAAAAGATTATTTTTTATGCCCTTCATGTATTTTTCAGGGTTTATCCAATTTTAAAACCAAAAGAAGTTGCCTTAGAAACAGTAAAGGGGATTATGTATGACCAGGAATTTGTTTACATTCCAAGATCTTTAAACATATCACTAAGAGTGGCAGGGTAAGTTATAGAAAAAAAAGTGAAATAACAAAAATAAAACTAAACAACTCAAAGGAAAGTTCGAAAAGGAAAGTCTCTTATCAAATGACAAACTCAAAATCTCAAACACATCAAACGAATGGATAACAACTATAATATTCCTGACTCAGTACTACACTTTCTTATGTAGATGGTACAGGATTTGATATAAAAATAAGAAGATGTTGTATATTTGCCAATGGTACAATTCTCTGATAATTCACCATGAATCAATTCCAAGTTCTTTTACCACAAAAATATTCACAATGTCATCTATCTACACATTCATCTATTTCTGAAATAGAAGATATGGAATAGAAAACAACAAGCTACTTTAGGCTGCAAAGCATTAAAGTTGGGAACATTTACATATACATAACATGTCCTCATGAAGCAACTATCTGTAGATTTTTCATGAAGGGCCAGTGTACCATCTTTCCTGTGACAGTTAAAATGATTTTCAACCTGTTGAAAGAACTTTTTAGACCATATATAATTTATTGTTAATTTGTAATCATTCTGATTTATCATGAAATATTTGCAATTTTTCATCTGTTTTACATATGTTGATTTACAACTTTTTTTTGATTTTTTTTATTTTCTTTTTAGATTGTTCCCAAGAAAATTTCAAAGATTTTTAAAGGCCTTTGCAGAACAGGGAATACAGCCTCAATATGACCCTCACAGCAAATCAGATTAGAATCGATACACTCTAGGTTTTCCATTCCGAGGAAATATTATGAATGCATACACAGTTGTCAAACTGTCATATGAAACAATGTTTCAGACATTTATCTTTTGTATGTGGGTTTTTTATACAACCTCAAAAATAATTTTTATTTTGTCGTATATTGGTATCATGTCGTCTGTGTGGTCGTCGTCGTTAGTGTCAGCGTCATCCAAATAAGGATGATTTCAATATAATAACTTTAGTATAAGTAAATGGAAATCACTAAAATTCTAAGAGTATTTTATAACCACTAAAGGAAGGTTGGGATTTTTTTTTTGTCTCAACAGTTTAGGAAGTAGGGACCAAAAGGGTCCAAAAATAAACCTCGTTTGATTTCATCAAAATTTACATTTTTGGGGTTCTTTGATATGCTGAATCTAACTGTGTATTTATGTTCTTAACTTTTGGTCCCGTTTTCAATTGGTCTACATTAAGGTCCAAATTAAACTTAGTTTGTTTTTAACAAAAATTGAATTGTTGGGGTTCTTTGATATGCTGAATCTAAACATGTACTTAAATTTATTATTACGGGCCCAGTTTTCAAGTTGGTCCAAATAGGGATCCAAAATTACTTTGTTTGATTTCAACAAAAATTGAATATATAGGGTTCTTTGATAAACCATGTATTTAGATTTTTGATATTTGGGCCCGTTTATCAAATTGGTCCACATTGAGTTCTAAAGGGTCCAACATTGAACTTTATTTGATTTCATCAATAATTGAATTCTTGGGTTCTTTGATATGCTGAATCTAACCATGCATCTAGATTTTGGATATTGGACCATAATAGATAAATGTCCAATTTAACTTTTTTAAGTTCTTAGACCACATTCATAATCACTATTCTGTGTCAACCATTTAATCACAATCCAAATTCAGAGCTGTATAAAGCTTGAATGTTGTGTCCATACTTGCCCCAACTGTTCTACAGGGTTTGACCTCTGCAGGTGTATCAAACTGTGCCCTGAGGAGTATCTAGTTTTTATTATAAGAAAAAGCTGTGCTTACATTATGAAATTTACAGTGTGTTTGAAAAAACAATTGGAAATTTATCATCTGATAAAATGAGCAAGCCTTGTCATGAGTTCAAGTCACATAAAGTCATCTAAAGGAGAACCCCAGCTTGGAGTTATCTTTAATTATGCTTATCTTTAATGAGATAAGAAAATGTCAATGGAATTTTTATAAAAAGTGTTATACATGGTGACATCCTCTTCTACCATATATTTGTTTTGACCAAGAAAAGTTTGGCCATGACAAACAAATATTGTTCTATAATGACATATATTTGGGCATTTGATATGCATACATTTATTCATGACAATTTTTATTAAACTATTCAGTTTTGATGTTGGCAACTTGAAAATGTTTACATTCCATCGAAATATCCTCTTCCACCGTATATTTGTTATGACCAATGAAAGTTTGTCCATGACAACAAAAATATTGTTCTAATGACATGTGCATGAGTTAATTATCAGTGTTGTTCGGTCACAAGAATATTTTTAGATATTTGAATTCTTTAATTATTTATTCTTTAAATTACATAGGCAAATGGCTTTTTTATAGAAATTAATGTAAAACATGTAAGGAACTATATCTTTTTTCAACGCATTCACAATTTGTTTTGATCTGTTATCGACCACTTGACAAGTCTATTGTTGTATCATGACATCAGAGAGTGAAATAACCACGTTTATTTCACATGTGAAATTATTTGTTTTATTTAACTGTGAAATCGATGTAATTCATTGCAACCAATGTAATAATGATTTATAATTTATATTTTTTATTTCCTCTAAATGAACAGTACATTTTATAACTGTATAAAACCAAAATTTTTTTATAGCATGACAATTTGTATTGAAATGTTAAGTTTTGATGTTAGCAACTTGAAAATTTTAACATTCCAAAGTTTTGATAATGATTTATAATTTATATTTTTTAGTTCCTTTAAATGAACAGTACATTGTATAACTGTAAAAAACCAAACACTATTTATAGCAAAATATTGATAATAAGGGATGAAAGACCAATGAAAAGTGATGTCTGATTTGAATTTGAAAGAGTTAAGGTTGTATCTCCCTGTTTGTTACATATATAAGCAGAAGTAAAGGATATTGTTCACTACTCATGTTTTTAATTTTTGTCAGATATTTCAGAATCCTCTGGTTTTATCTATTTAGTCATTTAAGTGCCATTTAAAATTCTGCTTACTATCCCCTACTTTCCATAATTTTATTGCATATATAGTCATTTATAAAGCTAGTAATTTTAAAACAGAGAAGCCAACATCTTTAGATAGGTACCTCGTTTATAAAATGAATCTATTCAATGTAGACATTCAAATTAAAATTCAAAGCTGAATAAGAACAATGATTGGTAGACCTTTACAAAGACTTTTGTGTAATATGGGAGATATGTATTCTCATAAAAACCTTGATAATAACCATTTTAATCTTCAATAAACCTATTTTGTCTGTTTATAAAAAGAATAAAAATCTGTGTTTTCAGGTCTGTGTGTGTGTCCGTCCTAAATCATCTTAAAAGTTTGAGTTTAAGGTAGTTTTTGGTCGGTCACATTAACATTAAGTTGTTACATAAGTTCATAAACATGTTCATTTTGAAGGAAACTGTTTAATGTATATGCCAAATTAGTATTCACAGACGATGAAATTATGATTATGCATATCAGATAAGTGTTAGGTAAGTTAAAGATTTGCTTTAAGGTAGTATCAAAATGAAAATTAACAGTTGCAGATTCAGGGGGATGCATACATTTATTATTGTGGGTATTATTTTTTTTCTTAGAATAAGTAAATTGTATTTTCGTGGACATAAGGTATCATGATTTTGTTAAAATCTTCCTACAAACCATTAGAAAATATGTGGGTAATATGTTGTTATTGGTTTTGGTAGGCGGCTTACTTATGTAGTAATTGCGCCTTAAAATCTAAATGGGTTATATAGTAACAATGTACTGACATAAGAGGTCTCTAAAGACATAAGCTCAAATGGAACTTTCGTTAGTAGAAGCCATGTTTAGGTGGTACCCAACACTTTCACTAAAACAATTTGGCTTGTTTAATTTTCATAAAATTTTGTCAAAGTATTTACTTTGACACTCCGTTTTGCCAGAAAAAAATACACTGGTTATATAGCAATTTGACAAACACCAATTTTGATCATTGAGAAGCTTATTATTCCTTTTACAACACATCGTAATTAAAATGTTTAGCTGATTTTACAGAGTTATCTCCCTGTAGTGTTAGGTACCACCTTAATTAGAAAATATGTACTTTATTAAACATTTGAATTTTTGGTTCACCAATACTACCCATGGTATCCTCGAAAGTTGCCACGAACAAAATGTAATCCATGGTATCTAAAATAGGTGAGTTGTAAACTGTCGTTAGATCATTTACTCTTGTGTATTTTGCAGTAAAAGTCATATCTTTAAAGCTCAATTTTTTATATACTTGTTTTTTTTTTTAATATTTACTTTATTTGGCATGTTATGATATAGGAAGTCAAAAATTATTTTTATATTATATTGTACTTATAATAACTATAATACAAGTGTTATTTTTATTCAAAGTTTGTCTTTATACTGCCTTGTTAAACATTACAGCTTGTATAAATAAAATATAAAGCAATAATTAGTTGTTTGTTTTAATTACATGAGAGGACAAAACATTAAACCATGGTACATGTGTAGATATGTACTCACTAGGAGCTGGGAGAAAGTCAAATCCCACACGCACTTGTCTCAGAAAAAAATATTTCTATATACCTTAAGGTGGTACCTAACACTACAGGGAGATAACTCTGTAAAATCAGCAGAACGTTTTAATGACATTGTGTTCATAAGGGAATATTAAGCTTCTCAATGATCAAAATAAGTGTTTGTCACACTGCTATATAACCAGTGTAATTTTTCTGATTAAACGGTTAGTTCAAATATTTTGAAATTTTTATATTTTTGTCAAAGGGTCAAAGTAAATACTTTGTCAAAATTTTAAGAAAATTAAACGAGCCGAATTAATTTTAGTGAAAGTGTTGGGTACCACCTTAATATATATTTTAAGTTACATGGTGTGTTAGATACCTAATACAATATATATGGGGTCAGTAAATCCATATGGGGTGAGAGCGAAGATAATAAGGTATACAGGGGAAAAATTTCAGAGACAAGTGCCTGTGCTGCCAAATCCCCCTTTTCTTCTCATATTTGTAAATATGTTGATATTTTATATGAAAACAAACTTTAAAATTACTTTAGTAAAATGTAGGGTGAGTGCTAAGATCTTTGCATGTTAAAATCCCTTGCAACAACTCTTTAAAGATGTCAGTAGTGGGTCTGTTTCGACAATATGTATCCCGGCTTTAGTACCTTTCTCCTCTCTTTTATTCTGTTAACCAACATAAACTCATTTTCCACATGTGGAGCAGGATCTGCTTACTCTTCAGGAGCAACTGAGATCACCCCAAGTTATGGTTGGGTTCCTATTACCTAGTTTAAATTTTTAAATTTTGTGTTTTGTGTATTATTGTTTGTCTGTTTGTATTTTTTCTTTTCTTTTTTAGCCATGGGGTTGTCAGTTTATTTTCGATCTATGAGGTTGAATGTCCCTCTGGTATCTTTCGTCCCTCTTTTTTAAAATTAAATTAAAAGCAATTAAAATGTCTTGCCTTTTATCCAGGTTGACCAACTTCAAAGAATCTAGCTATTGTATGAATTGTTGATTTGTTCTTGTTCTGAATTTAAATGAAATAGTTGCTGCTGGACATCTGGCTACCAATAATCATTATGAAGTTATATATTCAGCTTGCTTAGAAATGTTTACTGTATACATATTTATATGTGTGCCACATTCAATGACTTTAAAAAATATCCCACCCCCATTCCGACACTCATATGCTGTTGAGCCTCCGTGCTCATAATACATTCCAAAGAAGAGTGATGAAACAACTAGGACAAAGAATGTTAAAGAATTAGTTTTAAATAAAAATAAAAGGAGACACTGGAATGAATACTGTAGAATGCTTAATGTCTTGTGACAAAGAAGGCTAGCATGACCAGGATAAAGACTTCTTAATGTTAAGTTAACACTAGTATGTTATTTAAGGAAAGACTGTAATATTTTTTCTGTCTATGAAGAAATAACATAAAAAATTTGGTGCACACTGAATAACGCGCGTAGCGGGTTATTTAACAGTGTGCACCACATTTTTTATGTTATTTCTTGATAGACAGAAAAAATATTACAGTCATTTCTTATAATTTAATTCTAAATTCCATTTAAAACCGTAGAAAACCATGAAAAAACGTTGATGACGTCACGGTCACATAACTAAATTATGTCTATGGGCTCATAACAAAATAACGTCAGCCAATCAGAAGACGCGTTACATCCAAAATTAAATTATAAGGTGGATAAAGGGAGGGGCAATCCCTATATATATACAGCTACATATATAGTTTATGCATAGACACGTTTCCCTAAAATATTTCTCATCAGTGGTATGCTTCAAAGACTGGAATTGGTGTCCAAATTATTATTTGTTTTTATATTTATAATCTATTTATAGATAAGTACTTAAAGTAGCCCATCTTCACTGGGCCAATGCCACTGCTGGTGGAATTTTTATTCCCCAAGTGTATCACCAGCCCTTCTGTGTTGGCATGAATTATCATTGATATGGTTATAAATATATATTAACTATTGACATGAATTATCATTGATATGGTCATAATTAGAAATTAACTGTAAACCAAACTTTGAAGTTTAGGAATTTTTGGTCCCCAATGCACTTCAACTTCGTACTTTATTTGGCCTTTTTAACATATTCTTATTAGAGAGTTACTTCTGAGTCTTTAGTAGACGAAATGCGCGTCTTGTGCAGATAAAAAAAATCAGTTCTGGTATCTTTGATGAGTTTATTTATCTTAGGTCTACAGCAATATAAGTACCAATTTATCCTTGTTTTAATTATCATATCACACCCGACAACTTTTGTCTTCGGCTTCAGTACCTAACTTTGAAATTTTTCATTGTGCAACTACATGATTTTTTGCAAAAAATTACTTGCAGTTCACCTTTGGTGACAGACATGTTTTTGCATTTTGAAACCGTATATGATTTCGGGTATGATTTAATTACAATAACTATAAATTGTTGGTTACGTTAGAACATATACCAGACGGCTTGAAAATGAAGTGGAAAGTCCTAATGTGGCTGTATATTTTATATAACACAGAAAAGTATCAAAATAAAAAGTACGTGGTCTACAGTATGCAAAAAACAGGTCATTGGTTTTCTCGTTTCAATTGTTTAATACTTTGTCATGTCGACGGTTTGTTTTATAACGGACGATATGGTTTTTGCTTATAGTTGAAGATCGTAAAGTGACCTAAAGTTGCTTTCATCCATTTCATTTGGACTTGGATAGTTGTCTCAATGTCAATCATATGTACCTCCTTATTTACATGTGGAGCAGCATCTGCTTACCCTTCCGAAGCACATGAGATCACCCCTAGTTTTTTGTCGGGGTTCGTGTTGTTTATTCTTTAGTTTTCTATGTTGTGTCGTGTGTGCTGTCGTTTGTTTGTCTTTTTCATTTTTAGCCATGACGTTGTCAGTTTGTTTTGGATTTATGCGTTTGACTGTCCCTTTGGTATCTTTCGTCCCTCTTTTACATAATAGTAAAGTTTATATGTATATTTTGTAGTTCATCAAAATCAGCTGTATTCGGATTTACCGATGCCTTACGTGAAGAGATTCTAAAATTAGGAAAAACTGGAGTGAAAACTACAACAGTTTGTCCCTCGTTTGTTTCTTCTGGAATGGTTAAGCAGATCAAGGACAAGTAAGTCAACTCAAAATTACCATACATTTTGTCTATGAGGGTCTGGATCATGTTTACAAAAAATAAAGAATTTAATTGGCAAAATAGAGAATTAAAAATCAAAATTGAGAATAAAGGGCAAACAATAAAAAAACATATAAATTAAGGGCAAAAAAAAAAGAAGAGAAAAGTGGTGAATAATGAGGTTCGAGAATATGCAGATTGTAGAAATTTGAAAAAAAAGCTTGAAAAATAAAGAATATAAATTTTCTAAATCTGCTTCTGAAAAATGAACAAAAGATACCCCACCTTATAATTGCGAAACATATGGAATATTGAGATTTACAAATGTTCGTTATGTAATAAAAAAAAAACGATTAAAATTGAGTAAGTTTTTATTTACAACTTATTATTAACAGTAAAAATAGTATTATGCACATTAAAATATAAACTATGAGTTCTATTTTACACCTTAATAGATGCTTTTGAAATAAATTATATTCAAATCATTGTTCTTACATAAAGGCAACAGTAATAACCGCTGTTCGAAATTCATTAATCGATTGAGAGAAAACAAATCCGGGTAACAAACTAAACTGAGACGAAAATAACAAAACAACAGAAACAGTAAAGTGAAACAAAAGACCAAACGACAATGAAACACACACAGAAACGAAATATAGATAACAACTGCCATTTTTCTGACTTGGTGCAGGACATTTTAAAAATATGGTTGATTGAATCTGGTTTTGTGGCTAGCAAAACATCGCACTTTTAGTGTGTTAAATACAAATGTATAAAAATATCAATATGTAGGTTAACGGAAATTTCTACACCGGAAACAGTGGGCGCTGAAGTCGTGAAAGGTATTCAGTGCGAGGAGGAACATGTTTATATACCTAGACACCTCCATTTTGGATTGAAACTGCAAATGTAAGTTATGAAATAAATCAAATTTGTGTGTATAGTCAAATCTATGAGCAATACAAGTATAGACAATTTGAGACTGATAAAGTAAAAGTGTTGACATCAAAACTTAAAAACAAGAAATCCGGAAAAAATAAAGGCTTAAACAGATATGATATGCTTACAAAGATTGACCTATTGTCATGATAGGTGCATACTTCTACCATTCTACGTCATTTTGCCTGATGGGAATTTGTGTCATTGGCAAATACACCACATCTTCCTTTTTTATATGACTTTTTTATATGAAAATAAATTTTAATATAAGACAAGAAAAAAATAACAAAATCAAACATACTAGACACATCGAATACAATGTAATAAGTAGACAACGCAAACTTTTTTATGTTAACAAACGAGACAAAATATTAGAACATTCATAAACAATCAAATACACATTATTAAAAGATAAAATTAAGTTTTGGTTTTGTAACCCGCAATAAAAGACGTAGTTCTGAGATACAGATACAAATGAGACATGCTCTGTGACATTTACATTTTTATTGATTTGCTTGATATCCATTTATAAACCTTTCATATGGACCTAGTCCAAAAGGTCAACTGTTGTTCGATTCTATTTAAAAATAACTCATTGAGGATGCCGCTTCAGTTTCAGTACCAATTTAATTTATGCGAACCGACTCGGATGTTCAATCGATAATTTAAATTAACAAAAAATTGTGTGAACACATTATTTTCATTGTATCTTTTAACTTTTTATATTGAAATTTTAGGTTCTTTCCACTCAAGTTTTTTAGATGGTTGAAAGACTTTGGAGAACTAGGCATCGTCCCACAGTATGATCCGAATACATAAATTATAAAATAAGATTTTTGACTGTTTTACATGTTTCAATGTATCAGTGCTATAATATAAAAAATTTAAGTGTTAACGTGTATTAGTTACTATCTTTTTTAACAATTGCTGTGATGTCCGCTTATTCATCCCCAATTGCTTTTTTTTAATGAAATCACTACATAAATTTGACTAAATGCATCATTTTACTGAACCAACACTTATCCATTGTATCTCCTTTAAATAATTTCCAACTATCTTGTACGACATAAACAATGTAGGTTTTTCTTTCTTAAAGTACACCATTGAATAAATAATCATTAGATTGTTAATATGTACAACGCTCAGTGACAAATATTTCATATAAATTCAGGACGACATAAACAATGTAGGTTTTTCTTTCTTAAAGTACACCATTGAATAAATAATCATTAGATTGTTAATATGTACAACGCTCAGTGACAAATATTTCATATAAATTCAGGACGAGAATAAATTAACCAATAAACCAATTTAACGCTTAAACTCCGACTAACTGTGGCTGCGTATGTAATCTTCCACGCGCATATTTTCCTTCACAGAGCCAAACATACTCACCTGTCAGCGCGACTCTAACGATGGAACAGGATAAACTAGGGTGACTTTAATTTTTATCCCAAACCAGGTCAGATCCACAATTTTCTATACAATTGAACGGAATTCTGTGAAGTTAAGAAATCCAATACCAACAAGGAAAGTCCTCCGATTTGCTTTGCTGTTCAATGCAATGTTCAATGAAGAAATGAAGGACTTATGATTCGCCAAAATTCAATCCTTGTCAAATGATTTGTTTTTGTATGTTAGATTACCTGATTGCTAATTTATTCCTAATTCTTTTTAAAAGACACTCGTAGTAGTATGATGTACATATAAAAACAAAACTCATAGATCGAAAATAAACAAACAACGCCATGGCTAAAACATATAAAGACAAACAGACAAATAATAGTGCTCAAGACACAACATGGAAAACTAAAGACTTAGCAACACGAACCCCACCAAACACTGAGGATAACCTCAGTTGTTTCGGAAGGGTAAACAGATCCTGCTCAACATGTGGCACCCGTCGTGTTGTAACTGTACGCGTACGATACAATAGGAACAGCCTGATTTTGAAACTAAAGTGAAATTTTAGATGTTACCTCTTTGTGATGTTGAACGTTGCTGATGTTGATTGCATCAATTCCTTTATTAGTAATCTGATCAGGAAGGAATTTTCTATTTTCCTCATGTGTAGGTTCTAATCTTACTTGTTAACTAGAGACTCTTAAGAGCCTGTGTCGCTCACCTTGGTCTATGTGCATATTAAACAAATTAAACAGATGGATTCATGACAAAATTGCGTTTTGGTGATTGTGATGTGTTTGTAGATCTTTATGTACTAAAATTCTTGCTCATTACAATTTTCTCTATCTATAATAAACTTGGTCCTTTCGTTACAGAGAAAATATTTTGTAAAAATTTACAAAAATTTACCAAATAAATGAAAATTGTTAAAACTTGACTATAAAGGGTAATAACTCCTTAAGGGATCAACTGACCGTTTTGGTCATGTTGACTTATTTGTAGATCTTACTTTGCTTAACATTATTACTGTTACAGTTTATCTCTTTCTATAATAGTATTCAAGATAATAACCAAAAATGGCAAACTTTCTTTCAAAATTACCAATTGGGGGACCGCAACCCAACAACCAGTTGTCCAATTCAACTGAAAATTTCAGGGCAGATAGATATTAACTTGATAAACAATTTAAATGCTTGTCAGGTTTGCTTTAAATGCTTTTGTTTTAAAGTTATAAGCCAAAATCTACATTTTTCAATGTTCTTTTTTTTAGACATGGCGGCCATCTTGGTTGGTTGGCCGGGTCACCGGACACATTTTTTAAACAAGATACCGATTATGGCAAAGTTTGGTTAAATTTGACCAGTAGTTTCAGAGGAGAAGATTTTTGTAAAAGTTAACAGACGACGGACGACGGACGCAAAGTGATGAGAAAAGCTCACTTGGCCCTTCGGGCAAGGTGAGCTAAAAAGGGCATTTTTAGAATTTAACAGGCAGTGGAAAAAGAAAAATGCTAATGTAATGTAACACTACCGGAAGATGAAGAAGGTCATTAAAACTCTTAGGGGGCTATCAAGATTGGGAAGACTTTTTTACATTATAGACCGATGGCAATGTTTTGCTTATGACTACGTTTGTGTCCTAAATCAGTATTAAATAAGCTCTTTACATTTACATTACTGCAAGCTGGACTTGACAAATTCCCTCCTCTTTTGATGTTTTCAATGCAACCAATGTGGTATTGCAGTACCTAGTTTCCTTATCCCAGAACGGATTTTTTTGTGTAGTGCTATTGGTGTGTTGATAAATGTTCTCGGTGATGCGTAGATAATGAAGGAGCATGGTCAGGTTGATTAAAATGATTGTAAAGAACCCTGAATTGATTGTCTTAATTATCAGGCCTGTGTTGCTTTGTCCTTTTACGCAAAATTTATCTAGTTTCATCCACAAAAAGTAGTCCACCCAAAGTGCTTTCAATTCTTTGAACGACATTGTCTCTGGAACAGCCAGAGACTAAAATATTGCTAAATAGTTATCAAAAGTACCAGGATTATAATTTTATACGCCAGACGCGCGTTTCGTCTTCATAAGAATCATCAGTGACGCTCAGATCAAAATGGTTAAAAAGCCAAACAAATACAAAGTTGAAGAGCATTGAGGACCCAAAATTCCAAAAAGTTGTGCCAAATACGGCTAAGGTAATCTACTACTCGGGTAAGAAAATCCTTAGTTTTTCGAAAAATTCAAAGTTTTGTAAACAGAAAATTTATAAATGACCATATAATTGATATTCATGTCAACACCGAAGTGCTGACTACAAGGCTGGTGATACCCTCGGGGACGAAACGTCCACCAGCAGTGGCATCGACCCAGTGGTGTAAATAGTTATCAAAAGTACCAGGATTATAATTTTATACGCCAGACGCGCGTTTCGTCTTCATAAGACTCATCAGTGACGCTCAGATCAAAATGGTTAAAAAGCCAAACAAATACAAAGTTGAAGAGCATTGAGGACCCAAAATTCCAAAAAGTTGTGCCACATACGGCTAAGGTAATCTACTCCTGGGGTAAGAAAATCCTTAGTTTTTTCGAAAAATTCAAAGTTTTGTAAACAGAAAATTTATAAAATGACCATATAATTGATATTCATGTCAACACCGAAGTGCTGACTACTGGGCTGGTGATACCCTCGGGGACGAAACGTCCACCAGCAGTGGCATCGACCCAGTGGTGTAAATAGTTATCAAAAGTACCAGGATTATAATTTTATACGCCAGACGCGCGTTTCGTCTTCATAAGACTCATCAGTGACGCTCAGATTAAAATGGTTAAAAAGCCAAACAAATACAAAGTTGAAAGCATTGAGGACCCAAAATTCCAAAAAGTTGTGCCAAATACGGCTAAAGTAAATGTTTTTCTGTATCTATTGAAGATGTCAATATTTCTCTTTTTTAACGAATAGCACTTACTGACATTATAATTCAGTACTTTTTGGTACCTCAGAACTGCTCCCACACTTTTATACATAAGAAATGCCTGTTTCAAGTCATGAATATGACAGTTGTCAAATAAGAGAGGCGAAAGATACCAGAGGGACAGTCAAACTAATAGATCGAAAATAAACTGACAACGGCATGACTAAAAATCCATTCGTTTGATGTGTTTAAGCTTTTGATTTTGCCATTTGATTAGGGACTTTCCGTTTTGAATTTTCCTCGGAGTTTAGTATTTTGTGATTTTACTTTTTACACAAGTTGTGAATAATATGAGTCAAGGGTGACTTCATCTTTTTGCAGGAATTTAAAGTGCAATTATTTTATGAAAATACTTCTTATTTCAGTACTGTTTTGGTCACAGTGGAACCCTTCGATAGTTCAAACAAAAAGTGCTGTTTAGTGATCATGAATCAGATCTTATCCAAGCAATGTCATGCAATTTGTTGATTTTATGTTAGTTTGATATAAAAGTTACAATATGATGTTTATCTAAATTATCGTACTTATCAAGAAAAGAAACTAACATTACAAAAAGATATCTTTTAAATAATCATCTCGTGTCATTTTTTCCTGAACGAGTTTTATCTTTTGTTTTCCATGAAATTTATTGAATCATCGACAAACAAATGTTCACAGCAGAAACATAGAAACCTATTTGTGTTTTATTTTATAATTTCATTTTGCTAAAGGAAATTTCAGTACATAATGAAGCTAAAGCAAGGTAACACCTCTATAATATAATTTAAGATGCCTCCTTTAAGAACGAACACATATTGGCTGTATATCTTTATCTGCTGAAACAATATAACATAGCAAACTGCATGAGTTTTTAATGCTAAACGTTTATATTAAATCTCAAAAAGCTTTGATTTCCTTATTTTGGCTGTAGGACATACATAATAAGGACATTGTATAGCCAAGTCATACCACTGATAGGCTGCCTCCTTATTACCGGAAATCTCACAACATACACCAAGTAGTGTAATTGATTCAGAAAATCCAACTTGTGACATGAAATATTTGTTTTTAACCGTTAAATATAAATTATGTAATGCCTCTTGTCTGTTGGAAATACCAGAAAGATGATGATAACATAGAAATCTTAGACAGTGAGACAAAACAACAGGCGGTATTGTAAAAATGGGATCATTAACCTCTAGCCGTAGTTCTTCTGGAATTAATGACGAGTGCTGTAAGTAGGTAACGTTATCAACAATGGACATTTTCATCCTTTCAATTAATGTCAATGTGGAATGTACATTTTTACTGTAACAGTTGTAATATTTTTTTTCACGATGCTGCTGATTGCGTAATCGTCTCATATCCGGTGTGCATCTTGACAGAACATAATCTGTCAGTCTCAGTGTAACATTGTATTGCCCTATTACGTAATAAAATGACGCGTATAACAACCAGCCGGACACAGCATCAGTATTGATGCCGTCTTGTAAATGTCTATGATAACGTTCATGTATGTTGTACATACTATCTCTTGTATTGGGAGACGGAAGTAGTTGTGCTATAAATTGATTGATTTCAGCATAATAATATTTACATACATCAATAATAAACGTAGAAGATTCAGACTTTATGAAAGAGTCAGCTAATACAAGACCTTTTAAACAACTTGGAATTTCTGTTGGTGCCGATGTCGACCCACCAAGCTTGTAAAATAGAAATTCTAACTTAACCGACGAAGATTCACTATTTGTACTTGATATGCGGTGATTTGCATTATCAAGCTGAAATAAATTTGCTATTAATCCATTAATCCCTCCATACTTTATACTCTCAAGTACACATAGTAGTATCTTATTGTTACTTTTATTGATCTTTTGTAGGAACATATTATGTTCAGGAATAAAATAGTTCGGACAGTAGCAAATGTTTACCCATGATATCAATTTATCAAGACAGAGAGAAAAACAAAAATACAATTTCGATAATTGAAATGTGTCGATATCCTGCTCCTCCGAGACCCAGAATAAAGCCGTCTTTAGAAAGTAGGAACACAGTAAATCTTTAACATTATCGTTTCTGTTAACGACATGCTTTAATGTTAATTTGAGTAGACCGTAACATAGCAGTTGAGTGAAATTAAACGAATGTACAAGCATTTTTTCTGCTACAGAGAAGGACACTCTCCATAAAAAGTCATCTTTTGATCTATTCTTAGGTCCTATAGGTACCATCAAACATCCGTAATCTATGATCCTGTCAATAACGATATTAGGGGGCCATTGACGTCGATGACGGTATGCCCATGGAATTGCGTTATGAGGTAGATATTTACTCCGTAGGCAGAATGCATAATCTATTGTCTGATCTTGATCTGATAAACATGGACCGTGTGTAAAGACTGTCATTGTCGGAATCGATTGCTTATTCCTTTCAACAAAGTGATTAACTCTAAGGTACAACCTATTACCAGCAAAAGGTACAAAGAAGGATCCATCTTTCTTTTCGGTTACCAGTCGGAGTCTAGTGAATCCAGGATTATCATTATCAGTCTCCATAACAAAGGTAGTATGATGTATTGGGTGTTTGATACTCCTTACATTCTGTACTATGTCTGCTTCTTCCATTTTGTTTATGCACATAATATCTATGTCACTTCCGGGTAAATTCAGTCCTTCCGCCAAACTTCCACTTGATATTTTTATTTGATGAGGCGAAAATTCATTTTCGATATTATCACTGATGATAAATAATCGTTGTCTAGTTCTTATATCGATTTCAGTACCAACTCTTTCTACTAGGTGTTCGTATAAGTATTTCTCCTTCGGTTTGTTTTCGAGCCAAAGCAAGTGATCTGTAAAAAGTAATTGTTTAAGAAATAATTCATGGCAGCCGTAGATTTGTTTTCATTTAACCATGGGTTGGGCATTTATATTCGATTATTTTACCCTGAGCGTTGGCGAGGGGTAAAATACGAATATAGATGCCCAACCCATGGTTAAATGAAAAGTAGATATACTGTGATTATACTGGTTGACGATAATAGGTAGTCATATTAGAATTTTTCTTTATCTATCATAAAACCGTATAATGACGTGCGAACAAAGAGAGTCATCTGTCCGATATTTATTTATAATAATCGTTATGATTAGAGCGTTAATATTGAGTAGTATGTAGGCAAATTGTATGTCTATTCTAGTATATTTTAAGACAGTTATGACAATTTGCAATCAATGGAACAATAATAAATGCTGACTTATTAAAAACACAATGTTTATTTTACCAGTAGTCCTATATAGACCTGGTTGTATATTTGCTTTAAAATCTTGGGTTTAAGCGCGTCTTTAGAAAACCAATTGAGACGCACTTAGTTTACATATTCATGACTAATGACTAATATATATTAAACTGCAATCTTTATAAGTTAATACTGAATTATTTTGTATTGCACGTAATAAAGTACGATCGACGTATACATTTCAAAAATCTTATACGTAACACAATTTTTATAATTTAGTATTGTTCTACTACCAAAACCTTTTCACGAGGGTCTGAATGGGTACATTTTCAACTACTTATTTTATTTTTTTCGTCTCTCTCTTTCGTTTTATCATTGTAATGTCTGTTTGAAGATTCCCTTTGTGCTATTGTGTTTTCTGTTTGTCTATGTTTGGTGGAATAAGATTTAAATCATAATATGTTTCCACCTGGTAATATCATTTTTCATTTAAATTAAACCAAACTCTAGACTAGTAAACACCGGCATGTCATGCACTTGATTTTAAGAAGTTAACATTACACACTAGATACCTTTATTACAGTCTGTACAGTTCTGTAAGTAATCCAGATATTCATTTGAAGATTTATCAGGATATCTAAGGTTCAGTATCCACTGCTGTTGTGTTGTCCTTCTTTCTAAGCAAGCTTTATACATTCGTTCAAACTGTCTTATTGTCAGTCCAAAAACGTCATTTGAGATTTTCATCCCGCCATCAAAAGATTGGTAAATTAAGGGTGTAAATCTACGCCTTCCACGATACGGAAAACGTTTCACACCGTATATTTCCCAAAACGAAATTTTCCTCATTCCAAATAAATTGCCATCGTCATTATTGTCCTTGTTGATGGAGTGTCCATTCATGATGCCTGTAAGAAAGATATGATTAAGTACATTTTAACTCTAGACTAATTTCGTATGAAATGAATTCCAAGTTCCATATAACTGTTTGATATATAAAATAATATGCTGACTATCAGTTGATATATAATCAGTCAAAATGTAAAACTTGGTTTCTAAGGGAGGAGGTATGATAAGAAGTAAAATCACAAAATACTGAACTCCGCGGAAAATTCATAACGGAAAGTTCCTAATCAAATGGCAAAATTCAAACCCCAATCATATCAATCGAATGGATAACAAACTGTCATATTACTGACTTGGTACAGGCATTTTCTTATGTAGAAATTGGTGGACTAAACCTGGTTTTATAACCTCCCTCTTGTATGACAGTCATAATAAGGACACTGCATTGTCCCCTTTAACTCAAAAATCAAAAAGTATTTAAATCTATCACAAACATATTTTTCAGGTGTTTATAAGACATTAGTCTGTGACAATAGTATTATTTTTATACTTTGTACTACATGTTATAATTAAGGCTTCGAACTTCTTAAATGTAATGCAGAACAGCAAAAACTGTCAAATTAACCACATTTTTTATCTTGTTATTAATATAATATTAATATTATAGAACAGCAGCTTTACACAAGAAAATATTTTGCTACAACGTCACTATGACATCCGATATGACCTTTCTACACTACAGTGTCCAGATTATATTTGTTTACCAATTAAATTAACAATAAATAACTTAAGATTTCTATTTTTCAATTTAAGGTGTAAAATAGCATTTTTTTTTTATCAATCCTCCTCCTTTTAGTTACAATTTCCGTTAGTTACATTTCATATATCTGATGTAAAATGTTAGGAACTAAGTTGACAGTCGTGTATCTATTATATTAATACCGAGGTTTAGAAAAAAAAGTTGCATTTATCATTGTGATTTGTTCTTTATCCCACTCCCTCCCCCCAAAAAATAAATCAAAACAATTACAATTTCGATGATCACATGGAAGTATATGTCATGTCTTATAAATAAAGACAGTAGTAGTTTACCAATGCTTAAGTTTCGTATATCAATTAAGCAGAGACTTACAAATGTAACAAACAAACCCTGGGGAAATCCGGGTACCACAACAAGGTAAGCGTCTACTACAATGTTAGTGTTTCTATTACTCGATTTATGACACTTAACTTGGCGGGGTTTAACCGGTTCGCTCATAATAAACCAGTCCATCTATAGATAGGTGTTTTAGGATGAAAGCATCAATCAAGTGTCCAGTCATTCGTTTGTAAATTTCCTTCGATGACACTGATAGGTGATTATAAATCAATAATAATTTTAACGGCAATCATCCTTATCACACACATCATCAAATAGACTATCTTAATGCAAAATAATTACATTAGATGTATGTTTCATTATAATATTTTATTCTGATTGGCTAACTGTACATCACGTGTTATTCCGTAAGCAGTTGCACTGCTCAATACAACTTTTCACTCATGATAACACGTGCTCCAACAATAAAGTGCACAGGTGAATTAAATAATAAAATATATAAAATTCGTGTTTTCATGATCATAGCTAAAACATGTAATTATAAGTATTGAATGCTTCTTTTTGTAACTTTATAGGGTTGTAAAAGCGTTGATCGTGCGTACATTTTTAGAATGAAGCGCTTCCGCGCTTCATACAAAATGTACTTCGGTCTACGCTTTTACACCCCAATAAATTTACAAAAAGAAGCATTCAATTTTTAATTAAAACGTAAGCTCCGCCTGATCAGTTGAAATAACATTGGTAATATATACAGATGTATTATCTCTTACATTTTTCACTGGACTGCTTGATTGGTGGAACACATCTTGTCTCACAATGTTACTTAAAATGATCAAAAGTAGGATTTTATAGAAGCTGAAACAAAGAGAAAAAAACTTCCTGATGAAAACAGTGCAAATATTTGTCATGCGGATATTAGATTGTGATCGTTTTAAATTAAGGATGGAACGAAGGTCACTGTTTATTAAAAGTTATGTACTTACAAGGAAATCAAAACATAACGTTCACGAATCATAAAACTGTCTATATTCTTGTTGTCTAATACATACAATTCTCAGTAGTCAAATGATAACTATCATACATTTATTTGATTTTGCCATTTGATTAGGGACTTTCCGTTTTTGATTTTAATCGGAGTTAAGTATTTTTGTGATTTTACTTTTTACGTATTTATTATCGTTTGATATTTGATACGTAATTTGCAAATGGACGTTTTTCATGTCAAATGTGGTTTAAATGCTAATTTGGCAACTATCAATTTTAGTACAAAGAGGAAAGATGTTATTAACTGCATGTCACCTTCAACCATGAGTAAAACTTGTACCGTTTATTTAGTTATTTTAAACCCCTTGTAAGATTAAAGTGACACATTCTAAACTATGGAGAAAACAATTTTTTTTACAGCCAGCAATCGACAACAACTTTTGGATTAATGGCTCCAATCACACATACAACTTGACAACGTTTGCTATTTAAGTTCTTAGGTATATACACTTTTTTCATACTTTAACCATATGATTTAGTTCAAATTTTCGGAATAACTTTAGCTCATACATTTTCATTTTTAAAACCTTCCTTTATATTTGACAGTTATTATGATTGTTTACATATTAAACTGTACATAATGTTAACCTTAATTTATGAATCCATTGGTCACAAAAATATTACAAAAAAGCTGCATCTGTTTAAATTCATGTTTAGATTTCAAATAATAGATATAAAAAAAACAGGATTTGAGGTAGAAAATTATATTTGAATTTATTCATCTCTTCTGAGTGTGATTTTAATGAATAGAAATCGCCATGACATTCAACGTTATCAAGGAAAATAACTTGATATTAAAATGCTGAAGCTGCAAACAGGCACAATCACAACCATTTTCATATCGACTTAAAATATTTCATCTTATTACTGGTACTCCAAAATATTCATACTTCACGTACCTGTTGTCATCCATCATTGATACTTTTTACAAATTCCATTCATACTGATTAAAAGTCTATATAGTTTATTCCTTATCATTTATTATGGGGCCGGATCGACGTGGGACGGATCGACTTGGGACGGATCGACTTTGGGTCGGATTGACTTGGTGCAGGGTCGGTTTGGGTCCGGAACGACCGGATACCGAAAAATCAGACTATCTAATACAAACATTGAAAAGCAATTTTGCGGAGAAAGTATCGATGAGCTGGTATCGAGAGATACATATCATACTTACTAAACACTTGTATGAATGACGTAAAAGGACATTTAAATGTAAATTTAGAAATGTAGGTTCAAAGTTCATAAAATCACATCAGTTGCTTTCACTTACTGTTTATTATCTTCATAACGTGTTTCAGTTTTCTTTTTATTTGTTCTTGAACCTTTTTTAACCTTTACTGTTTAATCCATTTTTGATTGTTAATTTATAACAGCACTTGGTTTTTATACAGCCCACCATTGCATTATTGTACTATTGTCAAGTATGAATTATTGTCTTTCATTCCTGCTTTTATAGTTTGTCTATATGCCGTTTGGTGTTTCTATGTTGAAACAGTAATCTGTTTTTATAGTGATTAAGATTATATAATAATGCAGTCTGCTGTATCTCAATTTTTGATGTTTTTACCTATTATGTTTATTTCTGTTTTGCTCACACATTGTTGTTAATATAATGGACTGTCATGCATGTTAGCGGTTTAGCTAGTTCTAAAAACAGGTTTAACCACCTCTTTCTGCATAAGGAAATGTCTCTACCAAGTCAGTAATATGATAGTTGTGTATACTTCGTTCGAATATTTTTTTCATATGTTTTATGGTGTCACGAGGTTTTTGAACGTTGGTTATTATTATTGCATTTTTATCTATTTCATTTCTTCAAATACATGTAATAACAGCATGATTCTTCTCAGCGTGAATTGTTACATAAAATTGATAATGTGTTCTACATTTATTAAAGTTGCCAATATTTTCCTCTTTTTCTTGAAAAGCACATACCGACATTAAAATGAAGTATGTTTATATCCCATGAGTGAGATTTTACGCAAATTGTAACAATTAAGTCAAGTTTTGATGACAATCACTAAAAGTGTTGATATTTTATGAAAATCATGCACTGACATCCTTCATTTAGTACTTGTTATACCTCTATATGGATTGTTATACACGAAGTTGGAGATATTAAAGTAAAAAATTTCTGTATGTTTTGTCAATGTATAGTTCAACTGTCAATATCTCCCTTTTTCCCTCATTGAAACCATGTTCTGACTTTTAAAAAACATTTCTGCTGTTACCTTTAAGGATGGACTGTTTTCAACTTATCCTGCAAAATATATATAAGTTAAGGATAATTTATTTGCTTTAAAATCACGCACATGCATTGTTATTCAGAAGTTGCGGTACTTCACATTAGATTTGGTGTTTTTCGAATCACAAATTCTGATTTATTTAAGTTTGCCGTTTATACTTAATTTTGTCATTAATTTGTTGGAATTTCTTATTTTACTTAAAAATCTTTTTTTTTTTAAATAACGTATTTTTGTCAAATTTCAAAACTTTTTATACCTCATAATGGATTGTTACACGTCAAATATGATCAGTTTGATTTGGTCTGTATCTATTAGATCTGTCAATATTTCTTCGGTTTTTGTTTAATATCATGAACCGACATTATAATTCTGTACTCTTGGTTCCCCAGAATGAATTGTTGATCACAAATTATGGTCTGCAGTAAACATTTGTCGTCAAAAATTCAAACCGTTGATAGCTTTAATTTTTCCGTCGTCATACCACTTTTTTATTTCTCACTTCTACGACAACAGTGCTTAGCATTGCGAAGACGCCTTATCCACCTCCTCAAACTATAGCTTGTATAAACATATATATATATGTGTCTTTGGTAACTTTACCTCGTGATGTCATCAATGAAAAGTGTCATTTTGTATTTGTTTATGTAAAATTATAAACCGGCTATACATTTCAGTACTTTGGGTACCTCGTGATGGGTTGTTTTACACAGACTGAGAACTATATGAATCTATGGTTACGTAAGGTGTTGTCGAACACAATTAATTAAAATCTCTATAATTACCTCTTTTTCTTAGAATTATGTATTGGCATCATAAATCAGTACTGTTTTCAACTGAGGATATGATTGTTTTAATTAAAATCAGAACAATCTATGATTAAAAATATGTCGGCATTTCTCAAAGGTGCTATTGTTTTCCCTTTTTGTCCAACATATCAAGTATTGACAACAAAATTTAGTACACTAGGTACATTTGATTGTTCATTTATGAAAACAAATAATAAAAAGCCAGGCCTTTCCATCTTCATGATTGATTATGATTGTTGAGTTTTAAAAGCAGAATTGAATAAGCTCATTGCATTTACATCACTGCAGGTTGGACTTGATAAACTTCCTACTCCTTTGATGTTATAATTGCAACCATATAGCATTGCAGAACCTGGATCCCTTATCCGGGAATTTTCTCTATCTCTTCGGAGAGAACCATTTAGTATAGGGCTATTGATGTAGTGATAAATGTTCTCGGTGATGCGTACTTTCATAGATAAAGAAGGAGCATGACCAGGCTGATTAAAATGATTATAAAGAACCCTGAATTGGTCGATTTTTAATTATAAGACCTGATTTGAATCATTTGTTTACGCAAAGTTTGTCGAGTTTCACCCACATAAAGTAGACCACACAAAGCACTTTCAATTCCATTAAAGACATTGTCTGTGGAACAGTCCAGAGACTAAAAGATTGCTCAATGTTTTCTGCATCGATTAAAGATGCTGATATTTCTTTTTTTTCGCGAATAGCACTTACTGACATTATATATAATTCAGTACGTTTTGTTACCTCAAAACTGATTTTTGCACTATAAAACCAGGTTCAATCCACCATTTTATACATTGTGATTTTACTTTGTACACAAGTTGTGAAAAAATATGAGTCTAGGGTGACTTCATCTTTTAGCAGCAATTGAAAGGGCGATTATTTTATGAAAATCACCCTTATTTCATTCTTTGTACCACTGATAAGCTCCCTCTTTGTTACCCGAGATCTCACAATATACACCAAGTCGTGTAATTGATTCAGAAAATCCAACGTGTGACATAAAATATTTGTTTTTGACTGTTAGATATAAACTATGTAATGCCTCTTGTCTGTTGGAAATATCAGAAAGATGATGATAACATAGATATCTTAAACAGTTAGACAACACAACAGGCTGTATTGTAAAGCAGGGAACTGTAATAATTTTTAGCCGTAGTTCTTCCGATATAAGTGACGAGTGCTGTAAGTAGGTAATGGTTTCTACAAAGGATTTTTCATCCTTTCAAGTAAAGGTGACTCCATCTTTGGTGGCAGCAAATATCTTATGAAAACCACGTAGTACTACTTTTACCATTATTTCAGTATTTGTTTTGGGATTAAAGATTGAATGAATGCAATTAAAACCCTATGGGACTGACTTGATATATAAGTCTTCCATCGATTTATGAATTTCGAACAGCGATATATACTGCTGTTGCCTTTATTTATCACAGTGACTACTCTTAATAGTTTAAACACCATAGTGTTGTAAAGTGATCATTAATCAAATCCTTTACAGTCAATGTCATGCAATTTATTTATGATATATTAGTTTGATATTTGTGTGTATTTGAGTTACCGGAATTGCCACGAAAACATACTAATATTACAAAAAGAGATCTTTCAAAATATCATTTAATGTAAACTTTTCCTGAACGAGTTCCATCTTTTGTTGTTCATAAAATTTATTGAATCATCGACGAACGAATGTTCACAGCAGAATAGATTCGTGTCTTTATTTTATTTGACTACAGGAACTTTCAGTACATAATGAAGCTTAAACAAGGTAAAACCTCTATAATATTATACGTTTCCTGCCATAAGATATATATTGTTAACTGTTTGACATAAATTACGTAATGCCTGCTGTCTGCTGGAAATATAACCAAGATGATGATAACATAGAAATCTTAGACAGTGAGACAAAACAACTAGCGGTACCTGAAAGCAGGGATATTTCGCCTGAAGTTGTAGTTCTTCTGTTATCAATGACGAATGTTTCATGTAGGTAACATGATCTAAAGTGGATATATTCATTCTTTCAAATAATTTCAATGTGGAATGTACATTTTGATAGTTATAATAATCTTGGTAAATATGCACATGATAGCCTATTGTTTTCATTTCAGGTGTACATCTTGACAGAACATACTATGTTAGTCTCAGTGTTACATTGTATTGCCCTATTACATAATAATACGACGCGTATAACAACCAGTCCGACACAGCATCTGTCTTAATGCTGTCTTGTAAATGTCTATGATAACGTTTATGTATGTTAAAGGTGTTATCTCTTGTCTTTGGAGATGGCAGTAGTTGTGCTATATAATGATTGATTTTAGCATAATGATATTTACATACATCAATAATAAATGAAGACGATTCTGACTTTATGAAAGAAGCAGTTAATGCAAAATCCTTAAAACAAGTTGAAATGTTTGTCGGTTCTGATTTCGAACCAGCAATCGTATAAAATAGACGTTCTAGCATAATGAACGAAAGTTCACGCTTTGTTCTTAATGAATGGTAATTTGCATTATCAAGCTGAAATAGATTCGTTATTAATCCATCAATCCCTCCATACTTTATACTCTCAAATACACATAGGAGTACCTTATTGTTACTCTGATTAATCTTTTCTTGGAACATATTGTGTTCAGGTATAAAATAGTTTGGACAATAGCATATGTTAACCCATGATATTAATCTATTAAGACAGAGAGAAAAACAATAATACAATTTAGGTAGTTGAAATGTATCAATATCTTCCTCCTCTGAGACCCAGAATAGAGCCGTCTTTAGAAAGTAGGAGCACAATAACTCTTTTACATCATTATTTCTGTTAACGATATTCTTTAACATTAATTTGAGTAGACCATAACATAACAATTGATTGTAATAAAACGAATGCACAAGATTTTTTTCAGCTACAGAGAAGGACAATCTCCATAAACTGTCATCGTTTGATCTATTCTTAGGTCCTATAGGTACTATCAAACATCCGTAATCTATGATCCTGTCAATTACGATATTAGGGGGCCATTACCGTCGATGACGGTATGCCCATGGAATTGCGTTGTTGGGAAAATATATACTCCGTAGCCAGAATGCAAAATCCGTACTTTGGTCTTGATCCGATAGACATGGACCGTGTAAAATTAACGACACATTCGCAATCGAAAATTTGTATCCATCAGCAAAGCCATTGCATGATGCATACACATTTTTACCTTCTAAAGATACAATGAAGGATTCTCCTTTCTTATGTTTCTTTTCTGCTACAACTTTGAGTCTAGTAAATCCAGGATGATCATTATCTGTCTCCATAACAAAGGTAGTACATAGTAATGGGCGTTTGATTTTCCTTACATTCTGTATAACGTTTAAATTCTTCTCTACATACATTATATCTATGTCACTGCTAGGTAAATCAAGACCTTCTGCCAAACTTCCACTTGCTATTCTTATTTGATGAGACGAACGAGCATTTGTCGTAATATCGGACGTGATAAATAGTCGTTGTCTTGTTCGTATATCTATTTCAGTACCAACTGTTTTCACCAGGTGTTCGTATAAGTATTTCTCCCTCGTGTCTTTTCCAAGCAAATGCAAGTGATCTGTAAAAAAATCTATTTCCCTATTTATTTATCATAAAACCGAATATGACGTTCGTCAAAGAAGGTTATATGCCCGAAATTTATTCCTTGCAATCGATATGATAATAGCGTTAATGTTGAGTAGTAGGTATACGAATTGTACGTCTATCCTTGTATATTTTAAGCCAGAAGTGACCATTTACAACCAATGAAACAATACTGAAAGCTGAATTATTATTGTTCTATCTGTAAGCATGTATATTTGTTTTAAAATTTTGCGTGTAAGCGCATCTTTAGAAGAATAATTTTGATACACTTCGTTTATGGCGTTGTCAGTTTATTTTCGATTTATGAGTTTGACTGTCCCTCTGGTATCTTTCGTCACTTTTTAATAAGTAAATCATGACTAATATATATTCTATTGCACAACCTTAAAACTGAATTCTTTTGCATTGTACGTAATATAGCACAAATCGACGAATACATTTCAAAAGCCTTTTTCATAATCTAGTATTGTACTACCACTAAATATATACCTGTTCATGAGGGTCTGGATGGGTTCATAGAATTAAGAATAATGGACAAAACATACAGAATAAAGGACCCAAAAAAATAAAGCATAGATAAAAACAAGACAAAAATATACAGAATAGCGAATAGAAGCGTTAACTAAAAAAAGTGAATAATAGACAAAAAATAAAAAGAATAGTGGAAAATGTCTTAAAAGAACCATATTCATATAATGTACGTCGATCGGTAGCATTTGTACTGATATTGACATAAGTCTTTCTTGAATTTTAAATATACGACTTCTAACCAATCTATCTTGTCATGAGTAGCAGGGCATACGGTTGATCAGGAGTTGCAGCATTCATGATCATCTAGTTTTTCTACAGGGTTTCTACAACTTTTTGGAATATTGGGTCCTCAATGCTCTTCAACTTTGTACTTGTTTGGCTTTATAACTATTTTGATGTGAGCGCCACTGATGAGTATTGAGTAGACGAAACGCGCGTCTGGCGTATTAAATTATAATCCTGGTACCTTTGATAACTATTAACACCAGTGGGTCGATGTAACTGCTGGTGGACGTTTCGTCCCCGAGGGTATCACAAGCCTAGTAGTCAGCACTTCAGTGTTGACATGAATATCAACTATATAGTCATTTTTATTAATTTCCTGTTACAAAACTCTACATTTTTCTTATCCCAGGAATAGATTACCTCAGCTGTATTTTGCACAACTTTTTGGAATTTTGGGTCCTCCAAGCTCTTCAACTTTGTACTTGTTTGGCTTTATAACTATTTTGATCTGAGCGCCACTGATGAGTCTTATGTAGACGAAACGCGCGTCTGGCGTATTAAATTATGATCCTGATACCTTTGATAACTATTTCTAATCTTCAGTTATTAGATTCCTGGGGTTGAAGTCATAAAACTTTGCTCAGTGCTCGGAGCACAAAAATCATGCTCGAAACATGAAATCCAGCATTTTGATTGGTTGATTTTCGAGTACGAGTACAAAAAACTGACTCGAAAGTTTTATGACCGCAAGGCCTGAATAATACGACTTTGTATTTGTTCATTTCTCTTTCTTTGGTCGAGATAACGTATGTTTGCAGTTTTCCCATTGTGCAATGGTGTTCTTTGTTTGTCTTTATTTTGTGGTTTAAAATTTGAATCATGGTATATTTCCACCTCTTAATATCGTTTCATATTTGTATTATAGCAAACCCGGGTATTTAGCAGTCATGCACTTGATTTTAAGAAGGTAACATTACAAAGTTATTACCTTTAGTAGAGTCTGTACAGTTCTGTAAGTAGTCAAGGTAGTCATTTGAATATTTATCAGGATATCTTAGGTTTAGTATCCATTGTTCATGTGTTTTCCTTCTTTATACATTCTTTCAAACTGTCTGATTGTCAGTCCGAAAACGTCATTTGAGATTTTCATCCCTCCATCAAAAGATTGGTAAAGTAATGGTGTAAATTTACGCCTTCCTCGAAACGGAAAACGTTTCACACCGTATATTTCCCAATACGAGATTTTCCTCATTCCAAATGAATTGCCATCGTCATTATTGTCTTGGTTTGTGGAGTGTCCATTCATGATGCCTGTAACAAAGATATATGAAAATACATTTTGAATGTGGACTAATTTCTTTTGCAATGAATTTCAAGTTTTATATTTCTGTTTAAATTTGTTTTATTATAATGATTATCAGTTAATATACGATCAGTCAAAATTAAATTGAAATATAAAGAATGAAATCAGTTTAAAGTTGTTTTTTTCGCAATTTCAGGTGCAAAATAATGACTCTTAAACTATATCTGTATTGTTTATTTTCATTGTTTTATAGATATATGTTGTATATCATCTATAATATTTTAAGCCATTGGCCCATATGGGCGAAAGGGCTTGCATATGTCCGTATTGCTGTAAAATATTTCTTGACATGTTGGTTTTCAATATGAGTGAGTGGTGATAAAATTCTTGCAATGACATGGGTCATTGCCTCAATTACTTCTTTAAGTTTATATATTAGGTTATTCGCTCTGTTTTTTGCAAATGTTGGCTGTCATACTGACTTAAAATTAAGTTGTTTTTGTTTTACTCATTATCAACGTAAATATCTAATTATAATTCATTACAATGTTGGCAGTTTGCTCTAAAAAAAAAAAAAGGATTTCAAAAAGCAAAGCAGTTAGTTCAGCTATATTTAATAGATGGAAAATTTTAAATTTATAATTACCTGCATGTTTTTAAATTTTGTTTTTGGTAATCTCCCTAATGACAAGTGATAAAAATTTCAATGGAGTAAAACTTAATGTAAATCTCACACTTTACATAATACATACATACATAATTTTAATTTAAAAAAAAAGTCTGTATTTCATATATAAGAAGTCTTTCATCATTTGGTTAATCATGTCAAGAGTGTTTTTATTCTCATTTCAAAATTATAAACAATACATACTTTAGCGTCCAAATTGGATACATGTATCTGTTACTGAAAACAAGTTTCAATGCATTTAGTTCTTGTGAAAAAGATGATGAATCAAATGATTAGCTATTCCATTTTTCAATTCTGAATAAAGCATTTGGTTTAACGCTCACGTCATATTTATACAAAAACTGATGCATTAATGTATTTGCCTATTTTCATTGAAACTAGATTATTTATCATCAAGCTATTTTACTTAAGTAATTAAACGTAATCGATGATTACTCCCAATTTTTGCTGTAATCAATTAAATTACCATAACATGTAATCGAAAATGTTGTCGGTTATAGATTACTGTTGATATCATGAACAAATGTAATCAATTACAACAGATTCGATGATCACATCGAAATATATTTCATGTCTAATAAATAAAGACAACAGTAGTTTACCAATGTTTAAATTTCGTAAATCAATTACTAGTAAGATATACGAAGTATATATAGTATATAACACACAAACACTGAGGAAATACAGGTACGGTGACCTAATAAGCGTCTCCAATGATAATGTACGCGTCACCTAAGATGTTTAATATCTTACCTTTTTCTCTGGACCGCGGTAACGCTGGAAAAACTTGTTGTCTTAGAATATTACTTGAATGATTAAAAGTATGATTTTAAAGACGCTGAAACAAACATTACAAAGTGAGAAAAACTTCCTTGTGAAAATATTAGAAATAACTTTCCTGAGGATATCTGATTAGGATTGTTTTTAAATTAAGACTGAAAGATCAGTTACCATAATTGTTAAGTCGTTGTATAAATGAACTTACAAGGATATAAAAACATACCGTTTATGAATCATAAAACGACGCCCACTTCTATTCTTAACTTTTGGTTCATATATTACTCAGTGGTCATATGCATTTGTTTTGTCATGTAGCATATGTTTTATGTCAGCTGGTATTTGACTGCTTAAGCGACAACAATCAATTTAAGCTCAAAGAGGAAAGATGTAATCAACTGCATGTCACCTTCAATCTGAGCAAAATTCGTATCGTTTATTTTATTATTAAAATCCCATGTATAATTGAGGGAAGTGAAACATTCCAACTTAAAGAGAAATCTAATATTTTTATCTTTAAGGCAACCGTTAAAGAATTGTAATTCTTGCAGTCAGTACACAATCTATTGATTTTTACGTCAACAAGGCCGAAAGCACCCACCGTCAACGGAAACAGGCTCATATGATCACAAAACATAATTAATCACAGCGCATTTTTTCAACTGCTTACATGATTCTTTATTACACACTTGATCGAATCTCGGTGAATAATAAGCTTCAAGCTTACTTACATGTGAAATGAAATTTCAAACACGACGCATGCATAAAATCTAATTCATGACCACCCGTAATAAATTTCCGTCATGGAAGTTTGAAACACTGCAATCCGCATCTCAATCAAATAAGTAAGATAAATAACACCACATATATATCAGATCTAAAACATATTATTATTTTATGCGACTGTCATACAAGTGAGAGGGTTAACTAGCAATAAACCAGGTTCAATCAACCATTTTCTACATATATATGCCTGTATCAAGTCAGGAATATGACAGTTGTTATCCATTCGTTTGATGTGTTTAATCATTTGATTTTGCCATTTGATTAGGTACTTTCCGTTTTGAATTGTCCGAGTAACCGGTAAGGCAAAAGTGTACGATTTGACAACACTAGTAGTTTGTCTTATATAGAGTGTCTATATTCCGTTTTTATGTTTCTTTGTTGAAAATTCCTTTGTTTTGTTTTGTTATACTGATGTATCCCAAATTTTTACATTTTTACCTTTGTATGTAAATGGTATTCTATGCGACTGTCACACAAGTGAGAGGATTTAGCTAGCTACATAACCAGGTTTAATACACCATTGTCTACATAAGGAATACCAAGTCGGGAATATGACTTGTTTTTCATTCGTTTGATGTGTTTGAGCTTTTGATGTTGCCATTATATAAAGGACTTTCCTTTTTGAATTTCACCTGGAGATCAGTATCATTGTTATTTTACCTTTTCCACTCTCAATTCTATATTCAAGAATATTATCTTAACCATATTATTTTTCAAAATGCACCTACCATCTTGTACCTGTAATCAAACGTTGTATGAACTGCTATATTCTTATACATATGCCTATGTTGTTATTGTCGGAAATTGTGAGATTGTGTTGTCCATGTTTTATAAATCCCACTTTAACTAAAAATCGTATCTATCTTATCAATGCTAATCTTATCTATCTTATTAAATATATCGCAAGTTGAAGTGATAAGCCAGGTGAGCAATACAGGTGGACAGCCAGCTTGTTACTTCTTTCAATGTGGGATTGCCATAGACTGATAACGCTTATAGATAGTCAAGTAAAGGGGAGCATAACTCGAATGATGCAGCGCCCTCTATAGGTCAGTGTCCTAATGTTACGATCGATAATGAGTTGGAATATCGCTACTGGATTAGTCGGGTTAAGTGGTGCATAACAAATGGAATCGCTTGTGGAGAAGATCATCTTTTTTGCATGTATTTTCTTTCCAAGACTGTTGTATTATTATGTTGTGGCCCTTGTAACAGCGTTCATTCCAGCTAAACCCAAAAGCATCTCGGGTAAAATTACATTAGTAACAGGTGCTGGCCACGGTATTGGAAAGGAAATCGCATTAGAACTTGCACGAAAAGGAGCAAATTTAGTTTTATGGGATATAAATAAGGTAATATAATAATAATAAAGTACAGTTCATAAATTTTTAGTTAAAACAACTCACAAATATTCGGCGAGCAGCCAACACATTGTCATTTTAGGGACAATTTCATATGACTATTATGTTCTTTGTTTGTGCGTTTCTATAAGTGTTGTTGTGAGTATTTGTATTTCTGTCACGTAGTGTTTTGGCGATATTTTTTCACATTGTCATAAAGCGGGAGGTTTGGCATGCCATTAAACCAGGTTCAATCCACCATTTTTCATTAAAATGTCAAGTCAATAAACACAGAAAATTAACACTGTGTAAAGGAGAATTATTATCCAAGATAGTGCTGGGAAGTAAACACAAATTTAAAATTTTATTTTTCAAAACTAAGTTAAGAGGGGGGATAAGTTTATATTTAATTTGACGCAATTTCATTGAGTCCTTACATGATATGAAATGTGAATTGAAAGTAAAAACTGTTTTTTTTTTTGTTTTTTTTTTTATTTAATTAAAAATATGAACTGGTAATGATGTTTGCAAAAAAACTTCAAATAGAAATATGTCTGTCAACGAAATATACGTTTATTGGTTTCATATGGAAACCTTGCAAGTCCTTTTGCACTGCGCTATATTATATTGCACTTTGCTAGTAATCTGTGTTTTTCCGTGTTTATTTTCAAATCCAAAAATTATCAAGGAAACAAAAAAAAAATGGTTTCAGACTGTCATTCAATATAGATATGACAATATTATTGAAAATATAGCTAAACTTTTGAAAAAATGAAGGAAAAGGAAATAACATCAGTGTGTCATTATCAATATCCGTTATCTTACTATTATAATGACGCCATTTTTAGAAAAACAGTTTCCAAAATCGTCTATACTGATACTAGTTGTTCTATATTTAGTCCACTTCACCCAAAAATAGACCTTTCAAGTTTATTCTTGGTTATTGATCATACTTGAAATATGTAAAGAAGATAGAATCTCTACCCAATGGAGATTTGATAATAATCTGAATGTTTATTTATATTACATAAACATTTTCCATCTTTTGATAAAGATATGTATCGATAGAAGTTGGTTTATTATGCCCCACCTACGATAGTAGAGGGGCATTATGTTTTCTAGTCTGTGCGTCCGTTCGTCCGTCCGTCCGTTCGTTCGTTCGTCCGTCTGTCCCGCTTCAGGTTAAAGTTTTTGGTCAAGGTAGTTTTTGATGAATTTGAAGTCCAATCGACTTCAAACTTAGTATACATGTTCCCTATGATATGATCTTTTTAATTTTAATGCCAAATTAGAGGGTTTACCCCAATTTCACGGTCCACTGAACATAGAAAATGATAGTGCGAGTGGGGCATTCGTGTACTGGGGACACATTCTTGTTTTAGTACTAGTGTCCTTAAGTTTTACGTTTTGTCGTTGTATGTACATGTATTTTGTCGGAGAAGTCGATCGTTGGTGGTTGATATCTCTTCTGTGTTGTTCAATATTTATTTTTAATGCCATTTTTTTTTGTGTGTGTATTATGTATCTTTTTATTTCCGCAGAACCACACACAGACACACAAACAAACTAAACAAAATAGTATCAAAATTTTATGACTCTCAAATAGGAAAAAACACTAAAGATCGCTTTCATAAATTTTACCATTACAAAATGGACACGCAAAAATGTGCTTAAAAAGTGTAAAATATTGACAAAGACGACATATAATATTTTTATATTTCTAAAGATAGTTTTATACTCATTCCTCAATACGTTTATCGTGAATCTTAAGTGAAACTTTTCACATGAATTTCATGTGAACTTTAAAAAAAAAATGGTATATTTCATGATTTCAATCAAATTATAGGATATTTAGATGTTATTTGAATTACTTTATTTAAAAATGTCATATAGATTTCACTTCAAAAAATATTCATGTGATATTTAAAGTTTTACAT
Organism: Mytilus galloprovincialis; assembly: GCF_965363235.1. Lineage (NCBI taxonomy): Eukaryota > Metazoa > Mollusca > Bivalvia > Mytilida > Mytilidae > Mytilus > Mytilus galloprovincialis. Next base: position 44,026,642 of record NC_134849.1, read on the forward strand.
GAGTTTCACGCGTATCAGCTCGGTTTAGGTTATTATTGACAAGAGATTCACAAGAATTTATTTTCACGTAAACTTGATGCACCTACAAGAGAATGCAGATCACAACACGAAAAAATCTATTTGCATATAAACAAACACTAAAATATGTGTTGTCCTTGTAATGTTGTATCTACAGGCAAATAACGACGAGACAGCTTCACAGATTAACCTAATGGGTGGCTCAGCAACGTCTTACGTGGTTGATGTAGCAAATGCCGACGACATTCACAAAACAGCAGAACAAATGAGAAGAGAAGTAGGAGACGTAGATATACTGGTGAATAATGCTGGGATTTTATATGGTGGAGAACTCTTAAAACTTAAAGAGGCTCACATAAGGAGAACTTTTGATGTTAACACGTTGGCACATTTCTGGGTATACAAATTGGGTGTCATCAGTTATTTTGATTT